>NC_056624.2:59649252-59950086 GCF_002870075.4 Lactuca sativa
GAAAACCCTAATGCTAGTAAAACCCTAATTTTGAGAATTTATTGGGACACACACGTGAATTATTTAATAACTTGAAATATTAAATAATAATAATTGGCAGAAATTAATCTAAGCAATATTGGACTTAGTGGATTAAGTCCTTAGTGGGTTAAGTCCTTAATGGTTTAAGTGAGAAACACTTAAACCCAATCGTCATCTTATATGAAACCCTAATTTCACTTGGGTTTATTGTTGGGCCTTTTATTGGGCATTGATGATTGGATTAATTAATGGCCCATCCAAGATCAAGCAAATGGATTCGAATAAATAATGGGTTTTGAGGCAAGCCCATATGTGGAGTTGGGCCCAATTTGGGAAATTGGGCCATGTATGGGCCATAGTTGGGCCTTAATGACTACATGATATTGGACCATTAGACTGTCAAAGGTTGGACTAGAATAAATGGTTGGGCCTTATGGTAAGACCTTGTAAAGGTTTGGGCCCAATTTGGAAAATTGGGACATGTGTTAGGCTTTGACCCATAGTTTGACTTTTGGGCCTTTAGATTGGGCCTTGTGCTTGAATCAAGCCTAGAGGGGGTAATGTAGCATGTTACTCCAAGAACTTATTGTTCTGTGTTGGGACCCAATTATTAATTGGGTGTTATTTTGGTGTTGACAGTTCAGGAATCTTTCATCCAGCAGTTGGGGTTGAGTCTGCGGGAGTTCAGTAATGTGGGGGTTATATGTACGGGACTTCAGTAGGGTGAGGTGAGTTACCTTCCATTAGGGGTGGGTTTAAGGAACCAATGTTGGCCCACCAGTAGGTGATTATATTTGAGATGATTGTCTTTGTGATAATTATCTGGTTGCCATTATTTGATATGCTTATTGTGCTGGGATGCTATGAGATATGTGTTAGTAGTAGTAAGGGTGCAATGGTCCCCAGTTACCGGTTGAAACATACCGAAGACGGTTACCGGTTGAAAGATACCGAAGGGGTGGACAAAACCCATGCATGCCTAGCAGTATGTTTATGGTATGTTATTATGTGACCTGTATGGTTATGATATGCCATTATGTGTGCAATATGTTTATAATATGTCATTATGTGACCAGTATGGTTATGATATGCCATTATGTGATTCAGTATGTTTATGTTATCTTATCATGGAACCAATATGTTTATGGCATGTTATTATGTGATAGTCATAGGGGGTGAAATAGTCCCCGGATACCGGTTGAAAGATACCTAATGGGAGGTTAGCTGGCGGTTACCGGTTGAAAGATAACGAAGGGGAGTTTAGTTCCCGAGTACCGGTTGAAATATACCAAAGGGGAGTCCAGCTCTTAGTTATTTCAGACAGATACCGGTTGAAAGATACCGAAGGATAGGCATTGTGTGGTCTGATGGGGGAACTCACTAAGCTTCGTTCTTATGGTTTTCAGTTTTGGTTTCAGGTACTTTGTTTTCAATAGAAGGGAGCCGGATCGATCACAATGCATCAAACCATGTTTTCCTCACACGAGATCCTTGGGATTACACTCTGATATGGTTTTCTGATACTATGTTTTAATTAATGAAACTTTGGTTTTGACATGAGATATTATTATGAATGTGTCTGGACTCAACCTAAGGACTTGGTATGAAAAATTTTAAAAAAATAAAAATCATTTATTGAAAAGGAGTCTGAAAAGAGAAAAGAACTTTGAAAAGAACAAGGTGTGTAATGTGTGCAATCAGCCGAGCTCAAGTAAGTTTTCCCCAAGATACACATACATGTTATGATATGATATGACTATGAGAACTAAATGCTAGATTACGGCTAAGGATATACGAAGGTGCCTCATATGCCTAGTGTATATGCTTAATGAGCTGCAGGATAGTACTTGAAGGTCAGTGATAGGATAGCCTGTTTAGGTTATGCCTGATTGTATGAGCCTTTGGTTTGCATGTATAGATTCCTGAGTAGAGGATAGAATGGTTTGACTGGAGTATGATGGTTAGATTTTCCATTGTCTGAATGCTGATTGCTTTGTGCTTTGTGGGACTCTTAGTAATGTGAGCTAGCTATATTCATGAGGTAGCTAGTTGACATTAATGGGAATCTTTCAGCAAGGGAGGACTGGGTGAGTTCGGGAGCCTAGGAAAGCCTAGGATATGTTTCAGTGGGTTAGTAGTGAGGCTCAGTGAGACTTGGCTGTACCAGTTTGAGGACGTGACTTGGAGGATGCGGGAGGATTGCTGAGGAAGGTATGGATAGGTTTGGAAGGTAATATTGGGTCCGTACTACTGAAAGCACATGATCCATACTCGAATCGGTGAGAGTCTTGGAGAATCTAAGAAGCTTCTGGGAGGAGTTTTTTACCCGGTTTGGGGACAGAGGATGTCACAGTTGTTGCAGCATAGCCATTGGAAAGTCAGCTAGTGAGCATGACAGGGTGTCAGACCCTGAAGGATATGATATCCAAGAGTTGCAAATGCAAGATCGATTTTGAGGTCCTTGGGAAGAGAGGGTCGTGACAGGTGCATATAGTAGAGGGTCCCGGGAAGAGATCCATGACTTTAGATCCTCATGTGAAAGGCCAGTAGGGCCGGAGTCAGTACTACATGTACGGGAAAATGCACAAGGGAGTTCATCGCTTCAAGGGTTTAGGATGCTATAGGTGAGGCAGGGTTGATCATGTCAGCTGAAGGTGATCTATATTCCTCTAGATGTTGTGAGTATGTTGTCTTCTACTGCTACTAGATAGACGTTGGGAATACCTATCGCTTTAGAATTGTAAGTGAGTTTGGATAAGTCAGACCTCGGGTCGGTTTTTTTCTAGTGTCTATGTTATCAAGGATCACATATGCCGTCATGCATGCCGAAAATTCCTTGATGAACCTACGAAGGGATGTATCTTGTAGGTTGGATTCCGCGTGTACCATTCTCATTCCAAATCTTTTTCAGGATCTGTGCTAGAGTATTATTGAGAGAATATTGGGTCAGGATTAGAGTGATAGTTCTCCAATGAAGTCAGAGTTTAGTGATTCTATCATTTGTTTGTTTATGGTCGAATTTGTCTATTGATGAACTTCAGAGTTCAAGGGACTAATATTGCTAAGATAGGATTAATATCACGAAGATGGTGATGATAATTGCGGGTGTTAGATGTATAAGTGGTTGGTCATCGGATGTTCAAGAGAATTGTATTTTCGCATGGGTTGTGTACGAATAGAGTTCAGTGGTGCTGCGAGATTGGAAATGGGAATGAGGACTCATCAGCCAGAGTGAAGATTAGAGCCTCTAGTTGTCAGCATGGGAGGTGGATTGAGGTGTCAGGCTGGACCAGATTTCAAGAGTACTCATCAAGATTTCCAAGTATGGCTGATCTTAAAGTTTAACCGATGATTAATCGCTAGCATTGGTAGGAAAAGGTTATCATCAGTGGGATATTAGAAAGCGAGAAGGATTGGGAATCCTTCAATTCTCGCGTGTCGTGAAGACTTAGTCGAATCTAAGTGGGCGAGAGACTTTTTATAAAGTTCTCAAAATGTGAGTTCTGGTTGCCTGAGGTGCGATCTCTTGGGCGCCTTCCCAACCAGAAAGGTATTCCGGTCGATCCAGCCAAGATAGAGGCCGTGATGCAGTGGAAGATTCCGAGGTCTCCAACTGAGATTCAGAGTTTTCTGGGTGTAGCGAGTTATTACCGGAGATTTATACGGGACTTCTCCGAGATTGCGGTTCCTTTGACCCGACTGACCAAGAAATCGGTGGCCTTTCGATGGGGGTCTGAGCAGTAGGCAGCCTTCGAGACTCTTAGACAGCGGTTGTGCGAGGCACCGATTCTCACCGTTCCAGAGGGTGTATATGATTCCATGGTTTACTGTGACGTTTTGATCATGGGCATGAGTGCAGTAGTAATATAGTGGGGTCACATGATAACAGGTTTCGGGAACCAGGTTAGAGTTCCGATTAGGACTAAAGTTCAATGATGTGTTAGGTCGAGTGCATGTTCGACCCAGTTTGGAAAGTGTTGTAAGACTACGGGGGTAGCCGTAGCATTGACTAGTGGTCAGTTAGCATGGAATGTTTTGTAAGACTGCGGGGGTAGCCGTAGCATTCACTAGTGGTAAGTTAGCATGGAAAGTGTTGTAAAACTGCAGGGGTAGTCGTAGCATTCACTAGCGGTTAGATAGTGATATAGTGCCGTGAGACTGCGGGTAGCCGTAGCATTCACTTGGTTGGTCGATAGTTTGAGCGCGTTATTAGGACGCAGAAGGAACAGTAGTACCCACCAGTTCGGGTGTGGTAATGAAGATATGGAAATCCACAGATTGGATTTCGGAATTTCCTAGATGGATTAGATCTGGTTGAGCCAGTGATAAGAATGTAGGAACGTTACTACAGTTATGGGATCAGGAAAGCAATGGACTGTATAAGACTGCTTGTCATGTAAGGCTACCATTGGTTAGGTGGCAATCGCTTTTAGCCTTAGGTGTGATGATGACAGGATTCGACGCATGGACCCAATTGGTTAGATTGTGAGGTTGTCAGAGACACAGTAGCATGATAACTAGTAACAACTGGTTCTAGAGAAGGAATTCGTTCTGAAGTCGTGTAAAGCGACTGTGTAAGAGTCTTTTGGCTCCATAGTCGGGTTGGAACTAGATATTTAAGATGATTATCGAATGAATTGAGACAAGGAAGGCCTCGGTAGATTTTGGAAAGTTTTCATGTAGCAACATACTGCATCAGCCAAATCAGTGTTCAAGCATTTTCAACGTTTGGGCAGTATTAGTATTTGTGTTTGGGGTTGCAAGTACGGATGGAATAACAGATTGCTTGGGTTATGCTGAATGACCTGTAAGGATAATTGGGACTGTGATTTAAGTTGTCTAGTAGGAGCCTCAATTTATCATAAGTTAAGCAGTCAGTTGAAGGATAGACGGACTGGAATCAACGATAATGATTCAGTATGAGTGGTCTGTCAGAGAATCAGATAATCTCAAGAGAGTAGATTTCAGACGAAATAGATGTGAACTTGTTGCAAGGAATTCATTCACCTGCGGATGTTAGGGCTTTGCGAAGATTGGTCACACCTACCTTGGGAAGGCTAGGGTGTACCCAAGACGGTGACCAGGTTACTAGAGTGGTTTGGCGTTTAAGAAATAGTAAGGAATGATTTCGAGGACGAAATCTAATTTAAGTGGGAGAGAGTTGGAACACCCCGTTTATTTATTAGATAAATAAACAAATTAATGAAAGAATAGTAGCCCTAAAATAGATAACTATATATAAAAGGATGGTCTCAAAGAGCTAATTGTCACAATTTTAGAATTCAGGGGTTAAGGTGTATGTTTTGGGTTAGTTTCATAAACATTTATGAAGGCTGGCACTTATTTGTGAATTATTGGAACTTAATTTGAAGAGATTTTGGAGGCTTAGGGGCTGAATGGTAACATATGGACTTTACTTGAAAATAATTTCCAATGGAGGGGCCACTTAGTAAAATATGGGACTTATTTTGTAAGGGAGTTACATGGATGGGGTTAAAAGGGTAAATGTTGGATTACATTTGAAAGAAAAAGGGAGGGGAGGGACTGTTGTTACCATTATGACAAACTTTTGGAATGGGGTCGGGTATTTAAAGGTTGCGTAGTCCTAACCCTAGAGGCCTTCCAACAGCTGCCGCTCTCTCTCTATACATCTACAACCTCTACTGCTATCTCCTTGCTGATGCTCGACCCACCGGTGTCTCCGTCACCGGCGGAGACGTAGACGATGTAGCGGCTGTCGGGAGGGACCGCCGAGATCATGGAGGGTGCTGCCCAACCCTTGCCGCCTTGTTGCTGTTGTTGCTGCTATTTCTGACGAGAATAAAGGCTAAGGATCGAAGTCGGACGTCGCGAATTGCTTTCATTCAACCTAAGTCGCCAAGAAACTACTGATTCTCATCTAACCGCCTCCCCCCAGTTGTATTCACTTCTTCTTCTTTTTCTTCTGTTTATCATCAACGCGTCTCAACTTCGTTGGCACCGCCATGACTGTCGCCGTTATGCCACTCCTACTGTTATTGTTGTCGTTATGCACTACCGGTGGTGGTTGTGTCTAGAATCTCAAGGAAGGGTTTGTTGTGTGTGTTGATTGACTGGGAACCAACAAAAAACCACCGCCACAACTGGTGGTGGCTGCCATCATAAAATCATCAATGCCACCGGCCTCCGCTAGGTCATTGTCTATATGTGTTTGTATTAGTGTGTGTGGGTGGATGATTATTGGAGTTAGCATTGTAAAATGTAACTAGAAAGAAGCATAATGAAAATAAATTGAAAACGACCACCTTAGGGTGGTGGCTGCCGCCACCAGCCGCTGTGTCGGGTGGCGGTGTGCTTGCCTTGTTGAGTTCGATTCGTTTAGGGTGCTTGAACCCTAATGGGCCTTGTAAATAGTCAAATTGTGTCTTGTCAATTTCATATGTAATATATTTGCTTAGTCACTTTCATGCGAAGCTTAATAGTTTTAGACTTCGTTTTTTTTATACTCTCTAGTTTCCTATAAATAGGGACTGAGCTTAGATTTAGAGATACGAGTTTTCTAATTTCGTTATCTGTTTTTTAATCAAGCTTATTGAGAGTAATACAAACTTCAAAGTCTTATTTACTTTATGAGTTCATTACATTGATTGTTCTTGTTCTTAATCAATTTCTCAATTACAATTCTTCTACAATTAGTATCAGAGCAGGAATCAAATTGCGTTGATCTGATTTTCATTCTGATTCATCTGATTTGAAGACAATTTTTTTTCTCAAAAGTTTCCGCGCTTTTGGTTCTAAAAATCACCATTGATCTACATATTTGATTAGATTATGCATTCAAATTGTATAATCGAGTGATTGATTATAAGTTTTTGATTAATTCGTTTGATCAAATTTCAAATTCATCAAGTTTTCTGTGATTTCTGAATTTTTATCGTGTGTTCATCAATGGCGAACTTCAATATGAACACAATGACTTCATATTCCCATGTGCTCGGATCATCAACCAAAATTCCAATGTTGATTCAAAATAGTACGATAAGTGGGCTGATCGTATGGAAGACTACTTGAATGGCCTGGATCAAGAGTTGTGGAATTGCATCAATGGAACAGTTCAACCTCCATTGAATGTTCAAAACATTGGTTCATCTGGAACTACTTCTGCTATTGGAGAACAACAAAAAAGACTGAAGAACAACGAAAAGCAATACATGAGAGAGTAAGGAGGTTCTTTTCCACCTATTGTTTACAACTACATTCGTGGTTGTAAAACTGCTAATGAGATTTGGAATACTCTCAACAAAAAGTATTAAGGAAGTGAGAAGACTAAGATCAATTCTGTTAAGCAGTGTTTGGTTGAACTGAAGGAGTTCAGATAAAAGTAAACTGAAACAATTGAAGTCCACTACGATCGTCTGAATGAGTTGATCTACAGGTGCAATCACTATGGAATTACAAGGTCCGTAATGGAGTATAATCTTATTTTTGTTATGGGACTAAGGAAGGAATGGAGGAGTGTTAGTACGATGATCAAAAATCAACAGAGCTTTGACAGGTCATCTTTGAATAATGTATACAATGAGCTAAAGACACACGAAAGTGAAGTTTCTAAAATAGTGGAAGAAGCGGAGCAGAGTTTAGGCGGACCACTGCTCTGGTTTCGAAAGTGTCTGAGGTGGAATCTGCTAAAAATGAGAATTCAAATGAAGAAGGTTTTCTCTTGAATTCGGATGATGAAGTTGTAGCTTTTTACTCGAATAATTGAGTTAAAAAGTTTTTCAAAAAACCTTTTAATCCTAAGGGAAAGCAGAGTGAGGTGAAAGGAAATTTTATGATGTCTGGTGTAGAAGAGAATTTTTTTTTTTTGAAAAGTCTGAGAAGAATGATGACAAGGTGAAAGAGTTTAAGGCAGAAAAGAATTTGAAAGGGGATTCTGGTGTAGATTGTCATTATTGTAATTGTGCGAATGACTTTGTAATTGATTGTATGCTTCGAAAGAAAGAGGAAAAGAAGAATAGAGTAAAGGACAAAACATATTATGTTGAAAAACTGGAGGAAGTTCGTGAGAAGGCCAAGGGATTTTCTTTTGTGGCAAGAAGAGAGGATGAGGATGAAGAAAGTGGCACTTATCAGATTTGGTCATCCGGGTCTGATGATGAGGAGATGAGGCATCCTACTTATGGTGCCATGTTTGCAAGATTTGAGGATGGAGAAGAATAGGAGATGTTTGGACATTGCTTCGTTTCGAAGACAAGTGACAAATCTCCTATGACAACTAAGGTACGTTCTATACTCGAATCTTTTAATATTCCTTTACATGCATATGATTATGAAATAATTCTTTTTTATAATACTGTTTCTTACTTTGATGCTATTGTTGTGTCTGCTAGTAACTAGGCAAAGAAACTTAATAATCAATTGCTTGAGACTCAAAAGTTGCTAGACACGAAACGTTGCAGGTAGAGTATCTAGATTTACAATTATGAAATGTCAATAATGATAGAGAGAATCTGGATAAAGATGTAAGAATGTTGTTGGCACAACGTAACATT
Source organism: Lactuca sativa (assembly GCF_002870075.4). Taxonomy (NCBI): domain Eukaryota; kingdom Viridiplantae; phylum Streptophyta; class Magnoliopsida; order Asterales; family Asteraceae; genus Lactuca; species Lactuca sativa. Next base: position 59,657,805 of record NC_056624.2, read on the forward strand.
TATTGTAACTCTGCAAAACGTTTATATGCCAAGTTAACAACTTTACATCATTCTTCTAACATTAAGAAAGAACAACATCATAAATTGTTGCCTTTTCTTGCATTCGAAAGAGAAAAAGTTGATGTCATGTCATATGATTGTGCAAACACATTAGCTGATTTTAACAAAGTACCAAACGATAGGTTTGCATATGTCGTTGTTAAGATAGATGAGTTTTTAAATGCTGATGAATTGGTTAATATTGTTAATGAAAGTTTAACAAAAGATGAACAAGTGAAAATTTTGAAAAGAACTTAAAATTCGAAACTTGATTCACAACTCAATTTTGCTGATGTCGATGAGAATTCGGATATTCTTAGCGAAATCAGTGAAATTGAAGAAGAAGAAAGTATTGATTTTTCTCAGTTGTCTATCATTAACATCACATCTATGGTCAAAGGTAAAGAAATTGTTAACGATTCGATGGTTGAGGATGACATTGGAAAACACTCTACTTAAATTTTTTTGACTTTGATGATGTGGAAGTTCAAGACAGTCAGACAGATAGTAGTGATGATAAGGAGGACGAGATTAAAGCTTCGAATGTTTGTAAGACAAAAAAGAAAGTTTCAACTAAAACTTTAATTCCAAGATTTGTTGTTGAAAAAGTATATAGTGGCACGAAAAAGTTCGACAAAGTGATTAGTGACAAAAGAGCACATTTTCTGGAAACCAACACAATTTTGTATCCAAATTTCACATGTACTGATAATGTTGTGTTTCCAAATCAAGTATTTGTCACTACTGGAAATGCAGAGAATATAAAGCCATAATTCAACAAATTGGTCGAAGAAGACAATAAGCGTTCAACAGATGAAGGATTTTTTGCAAATCAAAACACATTTGAAAACAACCTTACTAAAAATTTGTATGTTTTTCAAAAACAAAAACCAAAACACAAATGGGTTGTTATATCTGAAAACGAAAAAGAAGTTGTTACAAAAGAAGTTGTTGATTCAACTCCAATTGTGAAACTTAATTCAAACGAATTCAAAGTGTTTGTTGATAAGTTTTCAAAAGAACACAAAGTTTCAAAAAGAGAGGCACGAAAGGTAATTTTTTGGCAAGTAGGGTCTAATGAAAAATTTTTGTCTAACTAAATCCAAGGTTTCGTCTAAGAAAAATAGTGTTTCAAAATAAAAATTAACATATATTTCAAAAACAAAGAGTTTTCAAAAGACATTCATCACAGATAAACAAAGAAACACGTCTTTTCATCAACCAATGAATGTAATAGACACCTTTCCAATTAATCAAAAGGTTGCAGATGTTCGAAAATTTGATAACATTCGAAAGTATGAGACATCACAAAAGGGTGTGAATGATCGAAAACTTAACAATGTTCGAAAATCAATGAATAGTCAACCAATTACAAACGAAACCTTCAAATCACTAGTAACATTTACAACACAAAAGCCAAATTTTCCAAATCCTCCGATCACAAAACCAACAAAGGTTTCATGTTCAAACGGAAAATCAAAAGTTCATTCCATTAATAACTGGCTTGAGGGACAAGGAAAAAGGTATCAGTCTGGAAGGTTTTCTCAAGTTCAGATCAAAACAACTGAGGAAAAGTATTTGAATGAGTCAACAACCGGAAGTTTATCTTCTCCAGATTCGAATACTCCAGTTCAGAGATGGAAACCAATCAACAAATTAACAAGAATTGAGAAGCCTGAGGTGTAATCTAACGAAAATTCAAAACTCTCGAAAAGTTACATTTCAATATCTTTAGATAATGATGTTGATTTAATTGATAGTATCAAGGCAAAAGTTCGAACTTGGGCTTTCAGTTCTAAAATTCACTCTTTGTTTCAAGGTAATAACCAAGGACCCAAAAAGCCTTGGGTACCTAAATTCTTTAATTAAATGCAGGTACTATGTGATGAGCAATATAATACGAAATGGTACATTGATAGTGGGTGCTCACGTCACATGACTGGAAGGAAGGAGAACTTAAGAGATTTTTGAAGTCTTGAAAATGCTGGAGTGGTGAAGTTTGGTAATAATCAAAAATGTCAAGTCAAAGGATATGGCTAAGTAACAAATGGGCAATTCACAGTAAATCGAGTTGCATATGTGGAAGGTCTTAAAAATAATTTGATTAGTGTTTCGCAATTAGTTGTGGGCACTGGAAATCAAGTGGTGTTTAACAAAGAAGGGAGTATAATATCAAATTTCAAGACGAACGAAGTGTTGCTAAAGTCGAAACGATATGGTGATATGTTCACACTAGATATTAAACCAATTGTGGACAAACCATCTGTTTGTCTACTTTCGAAAGCATCAAATGATGTCAGTTGGTTATGGCATAGACGTTTGTCACATTTAAACTTTCGAAATCTAAACAAGTTGGTTACAGAGGGCTTAGTTCATGGTCTTCCTGTATTAAAATTTGATAATAATACTCTTTGTGTAGCTTCCGAACAAGGAAAACAACATCTCAAAGGACATCCTATCATGATAGATTCAAAAATGTCACACCCCAAAACCGTGAATGGCGGAAACATTCTGGGGCGGAGGACGTCATGTATAGTATCACAACAACGAATAATAGTAAACAAGCAACAACATCATCCATTGCATTAATAATATAATTTAATACATGTGTGTTCTGTCAAAGTTATATAAAACAAAAATATACATACCAAAATAAAAGATGAGACTTGAACGAACTCCATCTTCTCAAAAGCCTGGCACCTGTACCTGTCTAGCGGTGACATGAGAATACAAGTTATTTTGAAAGCGAGTATCAACTTTAAAGCTGGTGAGATCATAAGTATATTAGTGTCTTAGATTGTATGAAAGCGTTTGTAAGATGTTTATAAAATGTAATGTAGAAGTTTTGTAAAGTTTGTGTTTGTTTGAACTATCCTAGAAAACCCTATGTTTCCTACTAAGAGTAGCCTTCTACCAAGGCATCTAGTAACTGTGTGTGTGTCTTTTGTAAGAGTGTGTATTTTCCCCAAATCTGACTATCATTAACCAAAAATATAGTTTTTACATTACCGTGCATCGTGTGAATGGTCACGAGGTGAATGTAATGGGATAAATATTATAGTATTGTAGTGTTGTATTAAGTAACTACTGCTGTACTAACTACCTTAAACCAATTGTTATTTAAAGTATAATGTGATTGGCATGTACCCTGCTACCAACTCAATAGTAAAACGACGATGTAAGACGCCGTAAGAAATGACATTTGGCACCCGTAGACTTGCAAGTCCCACTGTAGCGAGCAGCAAGGTGTAGGATAGTCAATCCAGTATAGATCTATACGCAAACTCATACGCTCCCCAATTAAGGAGATTCTGGATACAAAAACGGTCATGGCAGGTAGTGCCATGACTCGTTTAATAGCTCACATAATTTAATGTAATGTATATGTAATGTATGTGCTAGCTGTATTGTGTGTTCTTCCTCTGTCTAGCCTGTATGTTTTGTTTCTCATCACTATGTATTTTGTTTGTTTCTCATTACTATGCATTATGGTTGTTTCTCATCACTAAGTATTATGTTTGTTTCTCATCAATATGTATTATGTTTGTTTCTCGTCACTATGTACTATGTTTGTTTCTCATCAATATGTATTATGTTTGTTTCTCATCACTATGTATTATGTTTGTTTCTCATCACTATGCATTATGTTTGTTTCTCATCACTATGTATTGTGTATTAGTAAAACCCTAAACTACGCCTATTGTAGTTTACTAGTAATATAACTGGTACGAATGAATATGGAAGTATACCCTTGTTACCCAAGGGTATTGAATTGACTGGAAGGACCTTTTATGACTATGTATGTACACATGATATATAACTAATATTTAAACGACCTTCGGATGGACACCCGATATCCCACCAGACCACATCTCAAGCGCGAAAAGGAAATAGGACGGGCAGGCCTTCCTAAGCCTTTTAAACATTTCTTATATAACTATACATACATGGAAATGAAATTGATAATAAGTATAACAGAGTTTAAGTAAAAGTATTTGATAAGTAAAAGAGTTGTAAAACAGTTTGATAAACAATTTGAACATTTAAAGAAATCACTGGTTTTGTAGTTATTAATCACATGTGATTGATGTAATAACTATAAATATTTGACTTGTATTCCCCCCCCCCCCCCCCCATAAAAGCATTAAAAAACATTTAAACCATTGATTAAGGGGTATGAATGCACTTGTAGTGAGTGGTACGGATGTTCTGAAGAGGTAGGATGGCTAGGTGTCAAGTGAAGTCTTAAACACACGTTATGATCCTAGTTAACATATAATCACACATATGTGTACCCAATTAGCTTTAAACTACTAACTGAAATTGTTTAGACTTCCTAGAGCATGTTAAACACTTTATGTAAGTGTTATAAGCCCTAAGGATTGCATCTAAGTTGTCGTAGGACCCGACTAGTGAGTTTAGGGTTCCAAAGGACCTCATACTTGAGTTTACTCTCCAATAAACCTCACACAAGGATTTTTTGGTCGTAAACTCTTGAGTTTATGGCCGTAAGCTCCTAAGCTTTATGTATTTTGGTGTTTTGAAGTTCTAAATGATTCCTAGAAGCATTCCTACTTGGTGTTTTAATCCTAGGAAGGGTTTAGGGCTTAAGTACACTCCATTGAGGAGTTCACGGCCCCAATGACCAAAACCATAAGACATTATGGCCGTAATCTCTCCTTGGGGTGGTTTTTGATGATTTAAAGTCCTTAAATTATCTAGTAGTAAGTCAAGGTAATTGTCCTAGGCTTTAGGAGTGATTAAAGCACTCTTTGGCCCTTGAGTTTGGAGTTCACAGTCCAAGAACTTATTGGGCCGTGAACACCTTTCTCTTGGTGTTCTTGGGTGATTTCTAGTCTTATGAACACTAGCATACAAGCCTAAGGTGGTTACATATCACGGGGGAAGGACTAGGCATCATTTTAAGAGTTTACTGCCCAAGGTGTTCATGGGCGGTAAACTCCCGAATCTGGTTGTTTTGCTATGAAATTGATGTTATTAAGCACATTACTAGCTATATAAAGCAACTAGAGAGAGGTACTCACGATTTGGGATGAAAACCCGAAGATCCCTGAGAGAGAAAATGGCTTTTCTGTAGTTGGAAATGTAACTAATGAAATAATTTGGTTAGTAATCATATATATAGTCCTGGGATTTTTGGCAGAAAATATTATTATTCAAGAAATGAACTCTAATATCATAAAGTTTTGAAATACTCGAGTTGCACAAACCCATTTGCACCCACTCTGCTGATATCTCCTTAAATGTAAACCCTGAAATACTCAAACTTAATCGGAAAAGTTTGAAAATTTACTGTAACTGATCTAACTTCTATTGACTTGATAATGTTTGTACGGAATGGAAATTTCGGGTTGTCACAAAAAATTGTTGAACCATTGGAACTTCTTCACATCGACCTTTGTGGACCTTCGACTGTTAAAACACTCAACAATAAACGTTACATTTTGGTTATTGTTGATGATTTTTCATGTTTCACTTGGGTATTTTTTCTCAAGTTAAAATCTGAAGTTGCGTAAACAATGATTGAGTTTATCAAAAAGATAGAGATGAGTCTGAGGAAGAATGTTCGAAGAATAAAGAGTGATAATGGGTCAGAGTTTAAGAATAACATGTTGGATTCGTTCTTAACTGAAAAAGGAATTTCGCATAACTTCTCATCACCATATACACCACAACAAAATGGTGTTGTTGAAATAGGAACAGATCATTATGCAAGGCAGCAAGAGCAATGTTGTCATATGCGAATCTTCCTCAAATCTATGGGCTGAAACCGTCTCTACAACATGCTTTACTCAGAATCGTTCTTTTATTCATAGAAGATTTAACATCACTCCTTATGAAATCATAAATAATCGAAAACCTAATGTCAAATTTTTTCATGTTTTTGGTTGCAGATGTTTCATCATGAGTCTTAAAGACAATCTTTCCAAGTTTCAAGCTAAAGTTGATGAAGGAATATTTTTGGGATATTCGCATAATTCAGTTGCATATCGAGTGTTGAACAAACGAACTCGCAAAGTTGAAGAAACGTTTAATCTTACCTTTGATGATTACTATGTTAAACAAGTGGAAAGAAAGTTTGAACAAAAACCATTCCTTGTTGAATCAAACAATCAAATTGAAAATGATAATTCTATTGATTTTGATTATGATCTAATTTTTGGTGTTCCGGATACGGCAATTGATGCAGAAGTTCATGATGCAGATAATCAAAGATCTGAATCTTCCAAAACATACGGATGATTCAACACTTACTTCGGATACTATTGAATATGGCGAAAGTATGCTAGATGCTCATGTGCAGGGGGAACATATAGATATACCTCTAAATGTTGAGGGGGAGAATCCTTTCGAGGGGGAGCAGAGTAGTATGTATCGTGAATTTGAGGGGGAGCATCAAAATGATAATCATGTTGAGGGGGAGAATGATGATTTAAATACAATTAATCTTGATCAAAATGATGAATTTCATGAATTTGATGATAATATTTCTGTGACATGTACTGAAAATGAAGAAATGTACGAAGATGCACCATTGGAATTTGATCCAACATATCCACCACTTGAGAAATAGATGAAGGATCATCCAAAAGAACAAATAATAGGTAATCCACAAGATAAAGTTTTAATGACAACTCAGATTCGTGTGAAAAATTAAATATTAAATTTAAAACAAGAATATTGCATGTTAAATTTATTATTTCGAAAATAAAGCCAAAAAAAGTTAAGGTTGCTATGGAACACTCAGATTTGGTTGTTGCTATGCAATCTGAATTTGCTGAATTTAAACGAAACGAGGTTTAGAGACTTGTTTCAAAACCTAATGATGTTTCGATTGTCGGACTAAAATGAATTTTCAAAAATAAAACCGACAAAGATGGCAATATTATTCGAAATAAAGCTAGGCTTGTAGTAAAAGGTTATTCGCAGCAAGAAGGTATTGATTATGAAGAAACTTTTGCCCCTGTCGCAAGACTCGAGGCTTTTCGAATATTTTTAGCTTATGCAGCACACAAAGACTTTGATGTTTATCAAATGGATGTCAAATGTGCATTCTTGAATGGAGAGCTTGAAGAGATAGTATATGTTGAACAACCACCAGGTTTCGTTAATGAAGAATATCCTAATCATGTTTACATTTTAGATAAGGTTGTGCATGGGTTAAAACAAGCACCAAGAGCATGGTATGCAACTCTTAGCAATTTCTTAAAACAGTCAAAATTTAAACAAAAATCAGTTTACCCCATATTATTTTGTAAGAAAGTTGGAGATCATCTGATGCTTGTTCAAATTTATGTTGATGATATTATTTTTGGCTCTACTGACCCTGATTTGTATAGCGAATTTGAAAATCTGATGAAAAGTAAATTCGAAATGAGCATGATGGGTAAAATCAACAATTTTCTTGGTTCGAATATTCGACAAAATAGAGAAGGAATTTTCATCAATCAAGAGAAATACACGAAAAATTTGCTTGAAAAGTTTGGAATGAATAATAGCACGAAGCTACTAGTGCCAATGGCAGTAGGAGCGAAGTTAACACCTTCCTTAGATTCACCGGCTGTTGATCTTATTTTGTTTCGAAGCATGATAGGTTCTCTACTTTACTTAACTGCAAGTAGACCTGATATCTTGTTTTCTATTTGCAATTGTGCAAGGTATCAAGCAAATCCAAGAGAGCCACATTTAACTGCTGTAAAGAATATTTTTCGTTATCTCAAAGGAACAACTTTGTTTGAATTGTGGTATCCTTCGAAATCAGGATTTTATATTCAAGGTTTCTCGGACGCAGACCTTGGTAGATGTACTCCCAACAGGAAAAGTACAAGTGGAGGATGTTAGTTATTGGATGGGAAGTTGGTAAGTTGGCAGTCGAAGAAACAAACTTGTGTAACTATTTCTACTGCTGAAGCTGAATACATTTCTGCTGCTGCTTGAACTTCTCAAATCATTTGGATTCAAAGCCAATTGCGTGATTATGCAATTAACATGAAAAGGATTCCATTGTACTGTGATTCACAAAGTGCTATTCGCATTTTTCATAATCCAGTACAACATTCGAAAACAAAACACATTGCTCTTTGTTATCATTTTATAAAAGATCATGTGGAAGATGGTAACATTGAAGTTCATTTTGTAAAAACTACTAATCAACTTGCTGATATTTTCACTAAACTACTTGATGAAAAAGCTTTTATGAAAATCTTAGCAGGTTTGGGAATGTTAGATGCGAATCCTGTACCAGGATCAAATATACATGATTAACGAAATGATGTTGGTGAAAAAGGTGTTGATTTAGAGACATGTTGTATTAACCATTAAAAGGTTACTATGCATTAAGAGGCTTCGACACGCTTCATTTTCGTGTATTGTAACTAAAACATTTCGCATGTTTGGTAACATTTTTTTTATTTCATTAGCTTAGCATTTGTTCATTGAAAAACAAAAAAACTAAAAAACCAAAAATATATTTTTTATTAATTTTTGAAAATTCAAAAACAACAAAAAGATTTTCTTTTGTTATTTGTTTTCTTTTCAAAAATATAAAATCACAAAAAGATTTTTGTTATCTTGTTAATTTTTGTTTGTTTTGTTATTTTTTTGGTGTCTTCAAGAACATTTTCACGACAATTTTTCAAAGGGTCATGCTTATGTTTCTACGGGAAGGTGATTTTCTTAAATCTTTGTACTAGTTAAGATGTCCCTAGAAGCATGCTGCAGCATGTCAACCCAAGCCTCAACTTACTCTATGTGTGTGACGAAAGCCCTAACGAATTTTCGTACAAAAATTCCTTCCCTATTAGGCTTGCATTCGCATTAGTCCAATGAGATACCTTACTCTTCTCAAATGAGTTAAGAGTTATCTGTTTGGTCCATATATAAGACAGGTACATTCAAATCTTAGCCAATCTTTTTCATCACAAATTTCTTCACACATTTCACACACAAAGACGCATGTTCAAGAGGTCATTGATCAAACCAATCGTCACTTAAAGATGTCAAAAATCTTTGTTAATGATCGTAAATCATGAGACCGTGATGCAAGTGAAACCCAAATAAACGAACTTATTCTGGAATTGACGGGGAACTTCGTTATAGATTCTTATGAAACACTTGTTTTTGTACCAACGTTTCGTATACTCCATATCACATTCTTTCGTATGAGTGGTTTTGATCGAGTGTTCGAAGCCCACGACATTTGTTTCCCAACTAAATCCAGTTTAAATATTTTTCTTTGAATGTGATTTCCATGTGAGTATCAATTCTTTTCCTTAGTCACTTTAACAAATTTTCCACAACCACTTATCACTGACTACATTGGTCAAACAAGTAATTTTGATTACAATTACTCACCTTATGTTTAGGCTGATATGTAACGAAATTTGTATACCACCCATTAAGCCTCTAAAACGAAGCCCTTCAATACTTCATTATAAGTATTCGATGGTAATTCACGGGACAATGCACAAGCTGTTACTTATCTCTATTGATGATTAACGAAGAACCCTTTACCCAGGGTTTAACTGCTTTCGTGTCAAATCATTTGACATCACAGATCCCAATATTTTTTTAAAAATTGCTTCTTATCTCTTTCCATTGAATCACTTCACTCGCGAAATACTTGAGGCTCTAAGTAATACCAACTTAGGCTGAAGATTTCACAAGACTAGCAAATGACTTCATTTCAAATCCCAAAAACGAAAGAGCCCAACCTCCAATCCGAAGGGTTTGCTCTTATCCATAAATACTCACTAACAGTCTAAAAGTAACCGTTTGGCTACTTGGTACTAGTTTTGAGGAACTTTATGTGACATGCCTACAAGAACGGCTATAGGTGCGTAATTAAAGGCGAGACGTGACATGATCATAATGAGAAACGGTTCATCTTATATTGAAGTTACATATAAAAGGCTATTTCTTTTCAATTGCTCATTACGCATTCAAAATTCTTGAAAATTGAAAAATCCCTAATTCTCTCAAAGCTTTCAAACAACTCAACAATGGCTGATGTTCTAACCTCCAACACTGAAGAGGTTGCTTCTCAACCGATGATGAATATTCAAAGCTTAAACTATCAGGTTGAATCCAATGTATCATTGTATGCAGAAGAACTCAAAATGCTGATCGTTGTCTTGAAGAGATTTGTTTTGGCTACTGCGATCTTCAACTCCTTCACAGTCCCAATATCTTGGTTGTCCATGGCTTCTTCTACTGAAACATACAACAACGCCACATATATGATTTAATTTAACTTGGTGAATGAGAAACGTATTCGTCTCACCAAGAAGATGTTTTCCTAGTTTTTGGAGATTCCCAATTGACCACCATTCTTCAAACCAACAAACCCTCAAATCATACATATGCTCAACGAGATGGGTCGCCAGCCATCACTCGAAAAGATAAGAGATTTCAAAAAGTCTGGGCTTCCTTGTATATGGAATTTCTTGTTTGGAATTTTCCTCCGATGTTTAACAGGCAAAAGTGTGGGTATTGACAAGGGAAGACTAGAGGTATATGCAATGGTAATGGGGTTATATTACGACTTGAGTGTGGACTATGCTACTCAGTTGTGGGAGAAGTTCACGAAAAGTTTGGTAAGAACAAGTGTAGCTAAGGGAATTTCTTGTGCCAGATACTGGAGTTTAATCTTGGAAAAAGTATATGAGAAAGAGGGAATTCAAGTCCTTGAAGGTGAGGATACTGCTGAATTCACGAAGTATCAGTTCCCAAAGACATTTGTAGATGATGAGAATATATTTACAAGTGTTGCACGCATTCCTGATGCAATGCTCAAGAAGGTGAACCCTACTCACAAGATTCTTGTGAAGTATCTGAAAAATGTAAACCCAGATGTGGCAACTGGGGTGTTACTTGAAGTTGAAGCAGGATCCTCAAAGCCATCGAAGAAGAAGAAGTCTGATGGTGATGAAGTAAAAGCTCCAAAGTCAAAATCTTCACCCAAGAAAGTCAAGTGTGATGATCAGAAGAAGGTAGAAGAGACTAAAGATCAACCTTCGAAGGAAGTTGTTCCTTCAAAATCAGGTGTTCTTAAACGTTTTAGCAAAATATCCTCTAAACAAGCTTCGTCTGATGAATTTCAGACAGTTCGTAAGACTCAAGTTAACCGCAAAGGAGTTGTTATCCGTGAAATTCTGGCTCCTTCTTCTCCATTGTCAAAAACGAGACGCGCTAAAGATGTTGCGAAGCATATCACAACGAAACGACACAAGAGACAGAGTGTAATAAGAGACGTTTCCTCGGAGAACGAAGTTGTTCCTGATAATCCTTTGGTTTCAACTTCTCCTATGGTAACTTCTACTCCCATAACTTCTTTAGTTTCAGATGCTTCTACCATTTCACCTACATCAACTATTCCACCAGAAATAGTGGTAACCAAGTCATTTCATGAGGAGGTTCCTATTTCTAACATCTCTGCTAACGTATCTGATACGGGAGAAAATGTTACAATGAGTGTTGATATTTCACAACCTATTATTCTTTCTTCTTAATTACCACGCATCAGTTCTACTACGTTCGTTTCATTACCACTAATCATTCCACCTATATCTACTTCTACTTCATCTCAATTGTTCAAAACTATCCTTCAACAGCCTATCACTACTCTTTTTCCATCCTAATCCATAGAAACACCCAAACCTCATTTCGATGATGAAACAAAAGGCGGAGGTTTCGGAGGAACTTTCGATGAATGGCATTTTGATTCGGAAGAGGAGGAGATTCCTGATCATATGTTAATGTCACGAAAGCAGTTTAAAATCTTGAACTGGAAGTTAAACTGTATTCTTCAGTCCCAAGCTGATTCTGGAGCAAAACACTCGGTTTCGGGTATTGAAGTAGATGTTATGTTAAAAGCTGTTGAACGAAGACTTCTTGAAAAGATAGATGAATCTGATCATAATAATGAAAATCGAATAAAGACTCAAGGAGGGAACTTTGAAGGAGCTTTGAAGGAATTGAAATCTGTTGCAAAGGAACGTCATGTTCTTTTCGTAAAAGATGTTAAAAAGGTTCAAAAAGATGTCAACTTGAAACTGGAAGAGTTGAAGAAGGAAGTGTCTCAGGAGATTCATAATATGCATTCTTAGTGCAATTCAATTCAAGAGAAGGTCGATATAATTGATGCGGCAGTTACAAATTTTATCAAGACTTTTCAAGACATTGTATCGCAGTTCAAATCTAAAGCCACTGAAGACAAGGATCAGTTTGCGAAGTTGGTCGAGTTACTTGCTAACTTGAAAAATGTTGTATCAAAGCCTGCTCAACAGTCCTTTTTAACTCATGAGTTCCTTACTCAGAAGCTGAATGTGCTTGATCAAGTCATTCAAAAGGCTGTTGCTCTCATATCGAAGTTTGCTCAAATGTTGCCATAGAATGCCCCACCTGTTGTCACAGGGGTGCAAGGGGGAGAAAAGAGAGTGAGCAAAGGAACGAATGTGAATAAAAAGGGAGAAGGTGAGAAGAAGGCAACTGAAGATTCGAAAGTTGTTGGAAAGGTGATTTGTACACAAATCTATGTTTCAATCTTAATGAATTCTGACCCCATCTCAACAACTGTCATAACCACAAAACCGATTACAAAACCGAAGGGATTGTGGTTCGGCTACCGAAGGGGGTAGTTCAAGTTCTACAAAACCGAATCGTGATTTGAAAGACAGAGGGAAAGGTGTTTTAATTGAAAAATCAAAAGAAGAAAAGAAAGCAGAATTTGAAGCTGAAATTGAACTTCAGAGACATATCGAAAGTATTTTGAGGCTAAGGGAAAATGATCCACCTGGTATGGACAAAGGTGATCCCAAGAAGCTATATTCATCTGAATCAATCGAATCAAGAGTTGCATTCAGTTAGATGTATGCTTTCGAGAAGAAACCGAGAAAGAGTTATTCGATTGCTAACACAGATTTTAGTTAGTTGGAATTTCCGATCAATGAAATGATGTTTATCACTGCACAGTACAACGTCAGTGAGAAGTTCAAGAACCCAGATGATTATACACACATGAAAATCCGTTTTGATGTTGTACATGGAAAGGATCAAAATGAAGTATGGTCCCTGATCAAGATCAAGAAAGTTATTGTTATTAAGAAGGATGTTATGTTCGAAAACATGATACAAAACTTCAGGTATTTTGTTGTTCGTGCAAACAAAAAATCATTCATGTTCAGCATTGCAGACTTCCCTTTAATGAACTTGAATGATCTTATTCAAGTTGCATTGCTTTTAAAAGATATGGACAAAACTCAGATCAAGGAAATAGATCCAAAACTTTTTCGAATTGGTCTAGCACATATCAAAATATTCATTGATAATTACTATGACTGTTTGGCATTGACTGACGAAGAGCTGGCTTCGGATCTTGGAAGGAAGGTAGATGTAGCTATGGAACCTTCAAAATCACAAGCTGAGTTAAAGAAGTATTCTTATGGAAAGATATGTATGAAACCATTTGGTTTAGTTTTTGCTAGGAAGGATACAAAGGGGAAGGCTAATAGGTTTCTCTTTCAATTTGTTGAGATCGAAAGGTATATGTCACACCCCCAAACCTGAACGGCGGAAACGTTCGGGGGCGGATGACTTCATGTGGTAACGTAACAAATGAATACATAGTAAAGAAAGCAATACAACCATCATATATATAATTGAAAGTTTACATTTGTCAAAAGTTACATGTTCAAAACCAATTACAATATGATGTCAAAATACGAGATTAAACTGGCGCCGCAGCATCCCTTCATCAAAAGCAAAATGAATACCTGAAATTTACTGATTTCCTGGGACATACAAGTAATTTTGAAAGAGTAGATCAGCATTTAAGCTGGTGAGTTTCATAAGTATTTAAATGACAATGTTTGAATGAAATGAAATGTTTTGTCCTTGTTTGTTTGTGTTTAGAAAATCCTATATTTTCTACTAGTATAAAAGTAGCCTTCACTCAAGACCAATGTTTGTTTCTAAAATGTATGTAAGTGTAAAATAACCAATGAGTTTGAAAACCTTGTAAATCAATGCATTTTTAATACCCCTTGTGAGTTTTATAACCCTACTATCGACTCGAAATGCCTATACACAACGTTCTTCAGGCGTTGGAATGTTATGACGTTTGTCACCCCAAACGGTGGACTGCAGCTAACAGTCAGGGCGCAGGTTGTCAAGCCCGTATAGATCTATACACAAACACCACGCTCCCCCTCCAAGGGATTCAGGTATATAATACAGGACTTGAAATGTGTACTCAAACGTACATGAAGTTAGTGTCTCACAAAACCGTGGCATAAAAACAGATCTACTTGTTAGAATGTTACGTTTGTTCTTGTATATGAAAGTAAACTTCTTGAAATTCAGGGTTCTAGTACATAAGAGTTAGAAATTTGTTCGTAAAACTATACCTATTATAGTTTTCTAAAAGTGTGTCTTGTTTGTTTAGAAATACCTAGAAAAGGAATCACTTGTTTATGAAAGCATAGATTTTTGGTGTAGAGTCTAAGATAGACAAGAATAATCTAAGAAAAGTTTAGTTTATACATGCATTACAACAAATTTATATTTCAAAAGATAGAATGCTATTTTAACATATGTTATATATATGAAAGTTCCTTAATGGTTTATAAATCGCATGTGATTTGGATATATAACAGCATATAAAAGAGTTTCTTTATGTAACAAACGATAATACTCATGTGTTTTACTTGTAATCCCCCCCTTGAAAGCATATAAAAGAATTTATAAAATATTTAAAAGGTAAATTAAGGGGTATGAACTCACTTGAAAGTTTGAAGATAGCGAGATGGAAAACCGGGCAAAGTTTCGTCTCGGGAAACGGATTTTCCTCGGGATTCTCGGGAATCTCGGGAGTAAAATCGACCCTCGGGACTTGAGCAAAAAGACCAGAGCTTCGGGTTTGAACGGGCACGGAAAACGAGGCAAGATTGGGAGAGAGAGGAGAGAAATGAGCCCTTTTCTCGGAAGCCCTCGCATCCTATTTATAGGAAGGCTGAACTGCCTCGGTACGCGGGGCGTACGCTCGTACGCAGCGCGTACGCGTACGTCATGCATGACCGAAGACTCGATTGCCTCGGCTTCGGATGGGACGGGTTGCTGGGGAGGCGGGTCGGATGGGACGGCGGGTCGGACGGGTCGGACGCTTCGGATAGTGTGACGTGGACGATCAGAGGCCAAGTCTCTCGGGTACGCAGGGCGTACAAGGGTACGCAGCGCGTACCTCGGATGAGGACGCTGACCCCTCTTCGGATAAGGTCCGATTTCTGAATTAAATAAATATATAATTTATTTAATAAACTTCAAAAATTCATATCTTCTTCATACGAACTCCGTTTTCGATGGTCTTTATATCCACGCGTAGGTGAGACTACGCTCTACAATTTTCGTTTAGACTCTGTCGGCAAATTCCGAATTTATTTTTTATTATATATTTTAAACTCATCGTGTTTAAGGAATTTCTTTGAAAATTCATAACATCTTTATCTGATGTCGGTTTTCGCCAGACTTTTTACCACTGGATTACCATTGTCGAGACCTTCGATTCTCGTTTAGGTCATTCCGGCCAAAAGTCGCTCGATCTCCGATTCGAGTTTTTAGATGTCTAATGCTAAGCCGAACTTGGAAAAATCATAACTTCGCTATATGAAGTCGGATTTGGGCGTTCTTTTCACGTACGATCATGGTTCAAAGACATTTAAACATAGAAGGAATACAAATAGAACTATTTGTACATTTCATTATGAAAGTAAATTTTATTACTCAAAAGTGGTTACAATACTTGACCCTTTTTGGTCATTACAAAGAGTTGAAATATCGGGTTGTCACATCATCCCCCCGTTAGAGAGAATTTCGTCCCGAAATTTAAAGTAGTAAAGATACTAGTGAACATGAAAGAGATGATGGTACTTTTGTTTCATCTGATCTTCGCGTTCCCATGTGAATTCAGGTCCTCGCTTGGCGTTCCAGCAAACCTTCATGATGGG
Source organism: Lactuca sativa (assembly GCF_002870075.4). NCBI lineage: Eukaryota > Viridiplantae > Streptophyta > Magnoliopsida > Asterales > Asteraceae > Lactuca > Lactuca sativa. The sequence goes on from NC_056624.2 coordinate 59,673,866, forward strand.
TATGCGACTTTGTTTTGTTTGTTTGACCTCTCGGTCCATGATTTCTACTGGTTCTTCCACAAAGTTGAGGCTCTCGTTGATCTGGATCTCGTCGAGTGGAATAAAAAGAGTCTCGTGGGACAGACACTTTTTCAAGTTTGAGACGTGGAAGGTTGGATGGATGTTACTAAGTTCACGCGGTAGGTTAAGCTTGTAAGCCACAGGGCCGATTCTGGCAAGGATCTCGAAAGGCCCTATGTATCTTGGATTTAGTTTCCCACGCTTTCCAAATCGTATTAAACCCTTCCACGGTGAGACCTTTAATAAGACGTGGTCTCCTACCTGGAATTCCAAAGGTTTCCTCCTTTGGTCAGCGTAGCTTTTCTGTCGGTCTCTAGAGGCTTTCAATCGTTCACGAATCTGAACGATCTTCTCTGTCGTTTCTCGTATGATTTCCAGACCGGTGAGAGTGCTTTCAGGAACTCTTCCTCTAGCTAACTGGGTATCGCCAACTTCAGTCCAGCACAGAGGGGATCTGCACTTTCAACCATAGAGGGCTTCAAACGGAGCAGCCTTTGTGCTTGTATGATAACTATTGTTGTATGAAAATTCGACAAGGGGTAAATGAATATCCCATGCCTTTCCAAAGTCAATCACATATCTTCTAAAGTTTGTATTGTTCTCTCACTTTGTCCGTCTGTTTGTGGGTGGTAGGCTGTACTCATGTCTAGCCTAGTTCCCAGGGAACTTTGTAGTGACTGCCAGAATCTTGAAGTGAATCTACTATCTCGATCGGAGATAATGGATATCGGAACACCATGCAGTCGCACTACTTCTCTTAAGTAAGTTCTTGTAAGCTTCTCCATTTTGTCGGTCTCCTTGATGGGTAGGAAATGCGCGGATTTGGTCAATCTGTCGACAATGACCCGTATGGTATCGAGTCCACTTGTCGTCTTGGGTAACTTGGTTATGAAGTCCATAGTAATCCGCTCCCATTTCCATTATGGTATCTCTGGTTGTTGTAGTAATCCTGACGGTTTCTGATACTCGACCTTAACCTTAGTGCAAGTAAGACATTTACTCACGAAGGTAGCAATTTCTGCTTTCATGTTAGGCCACCAGTACAGCTTCTTAAGATCCAGATACATTTTATCTGAACCCGGGTGAACGGAATATCTTGAGTTTTGAGCCTCGGTCATGACTACGTTTCTGAAACCACCATGTTTCGGGGTCCAGATACGGTCCATGAGATAGTAGGCTCCGCCACCCTTGACTTCTAGATTCTTCTCCATTCCTCGCAGGGATTCACCTGCCACATTTTCAGGTTGCAAAGCTTCCATTTGTGCCTCCTTAATTTGTGTGGATAAGTGGGAATGGATAGTCATGGTCAGAGATTTGACCCTCCGACCAGTGTATTCCTTTCGACTGAGGGCGTTAGCTACTACGTTGGCCTTGCCAGGATGATAACGAATTTCGCATTCGTAGTCATTCAGTAACTCCACCCATCGTCGTTGTTGCATGTTGAGTTCCTTTTGATCGAAAATGTGTTGAAGGCTCTTGTGATCGGTGAAAATAGTACTCTTTGTCCCGTATAAGTAGTGCCTCCAGATCTTCAGAGCAAATACCACTGCTCCTAACTCGAGATCGTGTGTCGTATAGTTCACTTCGTGTGTCTTAAGCTGGCGGGAGGCATAAGCGATAACCTTCCCTCTCTGCATAAGAACACAACCAAGTCCTTGATTTGACGCATCGCAATACACTACGAAGTCTTCTATCCCTTCGGGGAGGGATAGTATCGGTGCGGTGCACAAGGCCTGCTTTAGTGTTTGGAATGCCTTCTCTTGTTTCGCTTCCCAGTCAAAGGCCACACCTTTCTGGGTTAATGTAGTAAGAGGTTTCGCAATGCTCGAAAAGTTCTTTATGAATCTGCGATAGTAGCCAGCTAGACCTAGAAATTGACGAATTTCTGTAGGTGTCTTTGGTGCCGACCAGTTCTCAATAGCCTTAATTTTGGAGGGGTCCACGTGTATACCTTTCTCGCTAACAACGTGGCCTAAAAATTCGACTCTTCGAATCCAAAATTCGCATTTAGAGAACTTCGCATAGAGTTTCTCTGTTCGCAGTGTTTCTAGGACTTTTCGTAGGTGCTGACTATGCTCTTCCTCACTTCGAGAGTAGATAAGTATATCATCGATAAAGACGATGACAAACTGATCCAAGTAAGGGCGGCATACCCTATTCATTAGGTCCATAAATACTGCTGGTGCATTGGTTAATCCGAACGGCATCACTACAAATTCGTAGTGTCCATAACGAGTTCGGAAAGCTGTCTTTGGAATGTCCCCCTCTAGAACTCGTAATTGGTGATATCCGGATCGTAGGTCTATCTTTGAGAAGTAGTTCGCTCCTTGAAGTTGATCGAATAGGTCGTCAATGCGGGGTAGAGGATAGCGGCTCTTGACAGTAAGTTTGTTCAGCTCTCTGTAGTCGATGCACATGCGGAACGATCTGTCTTTCTTCTTTACAAACAAGACCGGTGCTCCCCAAGGTGAGAAACTTGGTCTTATGAATCCTTTTTGAAGGAGTTCATTAAGTTGACTGGAAAGTTCCTGCATCTCTGCTGGTGCGAGACGGTAAGGCGACTTCGCTACTGGGGTAGCTCCTGGAACTAAGTTGATTCTGAACTCGACTTGGCGTTGCGGTGGTAATCCTGGTAGTTCTTCTGGAAAGATATCGGGAAAGTCGCGTACTACCGAGATGCTCTTGATGTCCTTCAGTTCTTGACTTGTATCAACGATGTGCGCTAGGAATGCTCGACAATCCTTCCGCAAGCACTTTCGAGCTTGGATGCACGAAATGATGCGAAGGTTTGTACTAGATTTGTCGCCGTAGATAACTAAGGTTTCGTTGTTAGGGAGATTAAGACGGACTGCTTTCTCAAAGCACATGATGTCGGCGCGAAGAAGACTCAACCAATCCATGCCGACTATGACGTCGAAACTTTTAATTTGGACCGGCATGAGATTGATTGGGAAAGAATGGCCGTCTAAAGTTAACGTACAGCCCATGTATATGCAATTTATGTTTTCGGTTTTTCCATTGGCCATCTCTATAGTGAATGATTTTTCTAACTTTCTAGGTTTAGGTTTAAGTAAATGAATAAAGTTTTGACTCACAAAGCTTCTCTCCGCTCCACTATCGAATAATATGCATGCGTATGAATTACCGAGAAGGAACGTACCAGCAACTATAGTTGGGTCAGCTACAGCTTCGTCATGGCCTATTGTCAAAACTCGTCCCACACCTCCGGTGCCTGCTGCCTTAGGACAGTTCCTCTTGTAGTGGCCCACCTCGCCACAACCGTAGCAAGTCTGCCCTACACTCGCACCGGGAACTTGAGTGATAGGTTTTGCAGGGTCCTTGCAGAAACGGGCTGTGTGTCCCTTCCTGTTGCAGTTGGCGCATTGCATTTCCCGACAAGGTCCATGGTGGTGGTAATTGCATTTGGTACACTTTGGGAGGTTACCTACATAAGGCTTTGTTGGGTAGGTATTTGTAGGAGCTGTAGTAGGTACAGTGGCAGCATTCACGGAAACCAATTGTTTCTTTGCGGATTCTTGGGAAGACCCACCCTTCCCTTTATTCCACACTCTCTTTCTGCCATTGTTGTTGTTGTTGTTGTTGTAGTTTTTGTTGTTGTTGTTGTTGTTTCCTTTCTGTGGTGCTGGTGCAGAAGTGGTTGAGTTCTGATGACCTCCGTAGTCAATCAGAGATTGTGCCAGTTCCTTAGCACTTTCAAAGGTGTCAGGTTTAGAAGCTAACACGCTTGATCGCATTTGGGGCGTCAGTCCCCAGATGTACCTTTCTATTTTCTTGCTCTCGGGAGCAATCATATCTGGACAAAGGATTGTCAGCTCGCAGAATCTATTGGTATAAGTAGCGATGTCGGTACCAACCATTCCGAGAGTCCATAGCTCGTGTTCAAGCTTTTGAATCTCTCCCCGTGGGCAGTATTCTCTCATCATCATGGCTTTCAGGCTCTCCCAGCTTATGGAGTTTGCCACGATTAGGGTAAGTACTTTAATGTGGCCATTCCACCAAGTTAAAGCTTTATCAAGAAGGGTGAAAGTTGCAAATTTGACTTTGTTGTGCTCGGGACAGGAGCAGATTTCAAAGACTGCCTCCGTCCTTTCAATCCACTGCCTCAGGGCCATTACACCACCAGTTCCATACAACATCCGGGGCTTGGCATTAGTGAAGTCCTTATAGGTGCATTCTCGAGGTGGTCCATGACTCTCGCCATGGTTGGATAGGTGTGTGCCAGATCCCGAGCCATTAGTACTCGAGTTATTGATCTGTGACATGGCAGCTGCCACCGCTGCGGTGACTGCTGCTTGAAACATAACAGCATCAAATTGAGGTGGTGGAGGTGGTGGTACAGGTGCTTCCTCACCGTTGTTTCGCCTTGGATTCCTACGTGGAGGCATCCTTCAACTATAGGTTGAAAAGACGAGGATAAGAATTTCATAGAATAGAAAATGTATGTGTCTCATGAACTAAATCGCTATAGTTCAACAACAGATGATAGTATGAGTCTTAAAATAGAAGAATGAAAGTTATTTGTAAGGCTGAAGGTATGAAACAAGTATTTGGCTTCCCAAAGACCATTCAAGGTTTGAACGAAATACTTAACATAGTAGTAATAGTGTCACTTATATTAATATAAAAGTTGTTACAACGATCATGAAAATTTGACCCCTATAAGGGTCTCCGGTTACAAAGTTCGAGAAATTTAAAGACTTTTAGCCGAGGTCCTAAACTATAACAAAATTTGAGTCCTTGACAAGCACTACTTGCGTCGTAGGTTGCGCTTGGAGCTTGACTCCGCATCTGATTGCTTCGACTTCATTAGACGCCTATCAAAAGTGGCTTGTTGTTCCCTCAGTTTAGCCAGGGCTGCAATCATTTGCGCTTGAAATGCTTCGGTTTGGAGTTGAGCATTGTCTTGTATCTTGTCCAGCCTACAGATGTCAGGGCGCGGGTTGTCAAGCCTGTATAGATCTATACACAAACACCACGCTCCCCCTCCAAGGGATTCAGGTATATAATACAGGACTTGAAATGTGTACTCGAACGTACATGAAGTTAGTGTCTCACAAAACCGTGGCATAAAAACAGATCTACTTGTTAGAATGTTACGTTTGTTCTTGTATACGAAAGTAAACTTCTTGAAATTCAGGGTTCTAGTACATAAGAGTTAGAAATTTGTTCGTAAAACTATACCTATTATAGTTTTCTAAAAGTGTGTCTTGTTTGTTTAGAAATACCTAGAAAAGGAATCACTTGTTTATGAAAGCATAGATTTTTGGTGTAGAGTCTAAGATAGACAAGAATAATCTAAGAAAAGTTTAGTTTATACATGCATTACAACAAATTTATATTTCAAAAGATAGAATGCTATTTTAACATATGTTATATATATGAAAGTTCCTTAAAGGTTTATAAATCGCATGTGATTTGGATATATAACAGCATATAAAAGAGTTTCTTTATGTAACACACGATAATACTTGTGTGTTTTACTTGTAATACCCCCCTTGAAAGCATATAAAAGAATTTATAAAATATTTAAAAGGTAAATTAAGGGGTATGAACTCACTTGAAAGTTTGAAGATAGCGAGATGGAAAACCGGGCAGAGTTTCGTCTCGGGAAACGGATTTTCCTCGGGATTCTCGGGAATCTCGGGAGTAAAATCGACCCTCGGGACTTGAGCAAAAAGACCAGAGCTTCGGGTTTGAATGGGCACGGAGAACGAGGCAAGATTGGGAGAGAGAGGAGAGAAATGAGCCCTTTTCTCGGAAGCCCTCGCATCCTATTTATAGGAAGGCTGAACTGCCTCGGTACGCGGGGCGTACGCTCGTACGCAGCGCGTACGCGTACGTCATGCATGACCGAAGCCTCAACTGCCTCGGCTTCGGATGGGACGGGTTGCTGGGGAGGCAGGTCGGATGGGACGGCGGGTCGGACGGGTCGGCGGGTAGGACGGGTCGGACGCTTCGGATAGTGCGATGTGGACGATCAGAGGCCAAGTCTCTCGGGTACGCAGCGCGTACAGGGGTACGCAGCGCGTACAGGGGTATGCAGCGCGTACCTCGGATGAGGACGCTGACCCCTCTTCGGATAAGGTCCGATTTTTGAATTAAATAAATATATAATTTATTTAATAAACTTCAAAAATTCATATCTTCTTCATACGAACTCCGTTTTCGATGGTCTTTATATCCACGCGTAGGTGAGACTACGGTCTACAATTTTCGTTTAGACTCCGTCGGCAAATTCCGAATTTATTTTTTATTATATACTTTAAACTCATCGTGTTTAAGGAATTTCTTTGAAAATTCATAACTTCTTTATCTGATGTCGGTTTTCGCCAGACTTTTTACCATTGGAATACCATTGTCGAGACCTTCGATTCTCGTTTAGGTCATTCCGGCCAAAAGTCGCTCGATCTCCGATTCGAGTTTTTAGATGTCTGATGCTAAGCCGAACTTGGAAAAATCATAACTTCGCTATATGAAGTCGGATTTGGGCGTTCTTTTCACGTACGATCATGGTTCAAAGACATTTAAACATAGAAGGAATACAAATAGAACTATTTGTACATTTTATTATGAAAGTAAATTTTATTACTCAAAAGTGGTTACAATACTTGACCCTTTTTGGTCATTACAAAGAGTTGAAATATCGGGTTGTCACAGTATAAAACGTCACAATATACGAACTTTATAGTTCGTATGAACAATTGCACGAAAAACAATGAAGGTGACAAGAAGGAGTTAAGGAAGGTTTTAACTTGGTACTGAGAGATACGAAGGATGATGCACTTCGCTGCTCGGATTCTTACAAACCGAGAAGCTTGACTCGTTTACAAAGCAGGAGATTTTAAGGTTTGAAATCTTGTAAAGAGTCGAATTGTGTCTCGTCAATTTCGTATGTAATATATTTGCTAAGTCACTTTATTGCGAAGCTTAATAGTTTTAGATTTACCACTTTTTGTACTCTCTGTTTCCCTATGAATAGGGACTGAGCTTAGATTTAGAGATACGAGTTTTCCAATTTCGTTATCTGTTTTTTAATCAAGCTTATTGAGAGTAATACAAACTTCAAAGTATTATTTACTTTCTGAGTTCATTACATTGATTGTTCTTGTTCTTAATCAATTTCTTAAATACAATTCAACTACACCTAATGGACCCTAATTGACCCATTAAAACCCTAATGGGCTTAATGATATTCTAGTGGGCCTAATAGGCCCAATAAAACCCTATTGGGCTAGTATTTGGGTTGTAAACCCTAATTAGGGTTTGGAAAACCCTAATGCCAATAAAACCCTAATTTTGAGAATTTATCGGGACACACACGATAATTATTTAATAACTTGAAATATTAAATAATAATCACTGGTACAAATTAATCTAAGCAATATTGGACTTAGTGGATCAAGTCCTTAGTGGATTAAGTCCTTAGAGGGTTAAGTCCATAATGGGTTTAGTGAGAAACACTTAACTTCAATCGTGATTTTATGTGAAACACTAATTTCACATGGGTTTACTGTTGGGCCATTTATTGGGTCTTGATGATTGGATTAATTAATGGGCCATCCAAGATCAAGCAAATGGATTAGAATAAATAATGGGCTTTGAGGTAAGGCCCATATGAGGAGGTGGGCCCAATTTAGAAAATTGGGCCATAGATGGGCCGTAGATGGGCCTTAATGACTACATGATATTGGACCATTAGACTGTCAAAGGTTGGACTGGAATAAATGGTTGGGCCTTATGTTAAGACCTTGTAAAGTTTGGGCCTAATTTGGAAAATTGGGCCATATGTTGGGATTTGACCCATAGTTTGACTTTTGGGCCTTTAGATTGGGCCTTGTACTTGAATCAAGCCTAGAGGGGGTAATGTAGCATGTTACTCCAAAAACTTATGGTTATGTGTTGGGACCAAATTATTAATTGGGTGTCATTTTAGTGTTGATAGTTCGGGAATCTTTCATCCAGCAGCTGGGGTTGAATCTGCAGGACTTCAACAGTGTGAGGTGACTTACCTTCCATTAGGGGTGGGTCTAAGGCACCAATGTCGGCCCACCAGTAGGTTATTATGTTTGAGATGATTATCTTTGTGACAATTATCTGCTTGCCATTTTTTGATATGCTTATTGTGCTGGGATGCTATGAGATATGTGTTAGTAGTAGTAGGGGTGCAATAGTCACCAGTTATCGGTTGAAAGATACCGAAGGGGTGAACAGAACCCAGGCATTCCTAGCAGTATGTTTATGATATGTTATTATGTGACCTGTATGGTTATGATATGCCATTATGTGAGCAGTATGTTTATGATATGTTATTATGTGACCAGTATAGTTATGATATGTCATTATATGATTCAGTATTTTTATGTTATGTTATCATGGAACTAATATGTTTATGACATGTTATTATGTGATAGTGATAGGGGTGAAATAGTCCCCGGATACCGGTTGAAAGATACCGAATGGGAGGTTAGCTCCCGAATACCTGTTGAAAGATACTAAAGGGGAGGTTAGTTCCCGATTATCGGTTGAAAGATACCGAAGGGGAGTCCAGCTCCCATTTATGCTACATAGATACATGTTGAAAGATACCGAGGGATAGGCATTATGTGGTATGATTGGGGAACTCACTAAGCTTTGTGCTTACGGTTTTCAGTTTTGGTTTCAGGTACTTTGTTTTCAAAGGAAGGGAGCCAAATCGATCGCAACGCATCCCACCATGTTTTCCGCACACGAGATCCTTGGAATTACACTCTGATATGGTTTTATGATACTATGTTTTGATTATTAACACTTTGGTTTTGACAAGAGATATTATTATGAATTTTTTGATAGTAATGGTTTTATGTAATAACTTAATTAAAACGAAATTTTTGGCCTTCATTTTTGGGATGTTACAATTTTGGTTTTGATGAGGTTAGTCACATGGTGGTTTTTGGCAATTGAGTTTAGAGTTGAGGTTCGAGAGTTTGATCATGTCAGTCAGTGCTGCTTGTGAGGTGACCTTTACTCATTGTACTAACAGGGTTGAAGGCACAAATACCGACCCTTTTTGGATTGTTATCCTGGTTATCACATGATGATATTCTTACTGATCTGTTAGATCTATATCTTGGTAGATAGGATGATGCTATGCTTAGTGATCGGTTAGATCTGCCTGTTATATGTTTTGGCTCTATGTCCTCCACTAGTTGTGTTTATGTAGTATGGTTAGGTTGAGATTGTACTACTTTGTGCTTCCAGTCAACAAACCTAGTAATGATTATATCGGTACAATAGATGTATGCTAGTCTATTATATGTTGACATGGCTTGTGTGTGTGGTTCGGTTGAGGCGGGCCTACATCTTGCTGAAGGTTAACATACCTAGGGCTGTTTATGAAAGTCTAATTTCCAGAGTTTTGCACCCTATTTAAAGGACTTATGACTCATTTGTGGCCTCCCTCATCGTCCCCTCAGTCGATAGAAAATCCTAATCATGCCTCTTTCCCCATGTTTAGTGTTTGTGAGCTTACAGAGTGTTGTTTGGTGCATTTCTTGAAGAAGCTTGAAGTGTTTAGTGTAACCATTTGGAGGTAAAAAGTCCTTACATTGAACTCTTGTATCTTAGATCTTCTCCTATGGAAGTTAAGTTCCTTTTTAGCCCATTTTGGAACCATTTTTGGAGTTGAGCATGATTTGAAGTTGTGAATTCAGATCTGGACACCTCTAGGCCTCCTTAGGCCTAAAGATTCATGCTTTATCAAGCTTTAGCCATCCTACATACCCTAAACCCCTTATTGAGCTTCATATTAGTGTTTTCACCCCTTTTGATAGGGCGGACCAAACATGCTGAAGGTTTTGATAGTGGGTCGGATAGACTGAAGGCATGGTGAGGGCGGTCCAGTCATACTAAAGACTCTATATACATGTTTTTATTGATATGTGTGCTATTGTTTATGTGTTGGTACTTTTGGGGAACTCACTAAGCTTTGTGCTTACGGTTTCATTTTATTATTTTAGGTGCTTCATATGTTTTTGGCAAAGCAAAAGGTTTGATCGTGCATCTCCTCTCATTTTATGATTTTGATTTCAAGTATTCTCTGATATGAAACTATTTTGAAAACATTTTGTAATAACTAATGGCTTTTGGATATTTGAAAAAGTTTGAATTTTTTTGAATTTTATGGATGTTACAAGTTGGTATCAGAACCTTGATTTGTGTGAATTGGAGGAACACACTTGTGAATCCAGTCTCAAACTAAGGAAATGTTTTCAAAACAATTTTTAAATGGTTTTCAAAATAATCAAAAGGATGTGATGTGTATGATCAGCCGGAGCCAGTAAGTAGAACCAAAATTACGACACAATTATTTGAGCTCATGATATGTTATGATATGTAAGAACAACATGCTAGCAATAGGCTAGGGATCAGGAATTGCATGGTAGCATTGCCTAGTTATGTGATGCCTTAGTTCCTATAGAGTTTTCTTGTTTGGCTGATTTGTAACTCTTTTGCGTGTGAACTGGCTGTTGAGTGGATACACCAAGTCACATGCCGCATGGTTTAAAGGATCTTAGGCTGAGAGGTTTGGCCCTGCTGCACAACTCTCGTCTGAGTCCAACCATTGTGGGATTGACTATTTTAGACTAAGATTGTTTAAACGGTGGGGTATGTGATTGTATTCACGCAATAGTCATCTGGCACCAATGGAGGGTCGTGTGGTAGGTGTAGTATGGATGATTCAGATGGGATCAGCCGGCCAATCGCGTTATTGGATGAGGTAGTGGTGGTGTCCCTGGTTTTGGAGCGGTCCATAGCGGGTCGGCAAGAGGATGATTAGCCACTCTAGAGGGGAGTGAGGATAGGGTTAAGATGCGTGAAAGATGTTAGGAGTCTGAGATCGAGGATTTCATAGGAGGATATGTTTGATTTTATTACATCTTAGTGCTAGTCTGCTTCTCTGCTCGAATGTTGCTTGCTTTGTGCTTTGTGGGACCCATGTTGATGAGAGATAACCATAAAATGAATACATTAAATTACATACTATGAGGGTTAAATAATCTTAGGCTAAAGGACTTGGACCTATTGCTACTCTCGTCTGAGTCCAACCGTTACAGACCTGGTTACATGTAATTGTAATCGTGAAGTGGTTAGTTGGCGTTGATAGGGGTTCTTTAGAAGCTAATTGCATAGGAAGTGTGTGGGTGATTCCTAGGATATCCTAGGGAGTATTTAGTGTGGTTGTTTCACCAAGGAGTAGTTTTCAGAAGTATTTTATGACTAGGACTTAGAGGACCCGAGATAATTCTTGAGGAAAGTATGGATAGGTGTGGAAGGTAGTATTGGGCCCACACTACTGGAAGCATAGGATCCATACTCAAATCAAGGAATATATCGGGGATTCCAATGGTTGGTCAGGGAAGGTAGCATGGTTGGATACCATGGTTTGCGGTAATGGTTCTATTCCTACCAATCTTTCGTTGTGACTGGTCAGTCATGGGGATGGCCTTGGTATGTAAGCCTAGTGACATCTTCGATTTTAGATTGTGTGGTGCATGTGACAACCCGAAATTTCCATTCTGTACAAACCATTTGAAGCCAATAGAAGTAGAACAGTTATAGTGAAAATTCAGACTTCGGGTATAAGTTTGGTAGTTTTCAAGATTTACACTTAAGGAGATATCAGGAGAGTGGATGCACTAGGGTTTTCTGCAACACTGTTATTCCAACACTCTGTTATATTAGAAATCATTTCAGGAATAAAAATATTTTCTGCCAAAAATATCTCAGGACTATAAATAGAATTTTGAACCAAATTGTATAATTAGTTACATTCCATTTAGAGAAAAGTCAAAATTCTCTCTCACGGATCTTCGGGTTTTTATCCCAAATTGTGAGTACTTCGATCTAGTTATATTATATAGCTTAGATTGTGTTTAGAAACATCGAAATCGGACCAAAACCCCAAGATTTGGGAGTTTACCGCCCAAGAACACTTGGGGAGTAAACTCCATTTTAAGGGCTAAAAGTGTCCCAATGACCCTCAAAGCCTTAGAACTCAAACTAGAAGCCTTCATTACAATGTTTAATCCACAAAACAATTAAGAATCAAGGGTGAAAGTGAGTTCACGGCCAAGAAAGTTCTTGGGCCGTGAACTCCATGTTTAAGTGCCAAAATGTCCTAAATGCCTTCATTTAACCAAGAGACTAGCATAACACATTACCTTCATGTGTCTAAGACCCAAAACAATCAAAATACCAACACCTAGGGGTGTTCACGGCCGCAAACACATGGCCAAAAGGTTCATGGGCCTAAAGCTCTAGTTAGGGTGTTTTGATGCTACAAACACTTCCTAAGGATTAGGCTTGAATTTAGACGTATACCCTAAAGTGTTTATAGCCTAGAAAACATAAGGAAACACAAGTATTAAGGAGTTTACGTCCAAGACAAGTTCTTGGGCCGTAAACCCCTATAAAGGGGTCAAATGACACCCTAACTCCTTCCTTATGCCTAGAATCCAACGTAGATCATAAACTTGAAATGTTAGGAACCTCAAAACATCAAATGGTACTCCTTACCATGAGTTTATGGTCGTAAACTCATGGGGGAGTGGTCCCAAGGCCGTGAAATCCTAAATGGAGTTAAAAAGAGCCCCAAACACTTGTTTAAAACTAGAATCTCTTCACCACTTAAGTTGTATTAAAGTTAAGCTTCATTTTGTGACCAAAGTGAGAGTTTATGGCCAGGAGTTTACTCCCCTGGGCCGTAAACTCCAAAACATATGGTCATTTAACCATAAACTCCTATTAGAGGCATTGCACTCCATTGTTGCAACCCATTTGCCTCCTAGCACTTGACCAAAAGTGTTTTCCTCACATTAAAATGCTTATACTTGTATAATTAGTGTTTTAATCACTAATTATTTATATACATATGTCTTAATATGTAATTAGGATCATTGTGTGTGTCTAAAGTCTTCACTTGACACCAAGCACTTGTCCGATCCTTCCTTACGATAACAGTCCGTTCAATTCCAAACACTTACTTCAGGTGAGTTCATACCCCTTAATTAATGTTTTAAACTGCTTTTAAAGGTTTTTATGGGGGGGGGGGATACAAGTAGAATCATGCTAGTTATTACATGTGATTAATAAGTAGAATTCTGCTAGTTATTATATCAATCACATGTGATTAATATGCTGCATTCAAATGATTTACTACACATTAACCGTTTTACCAAACAGGTTCTTCAAATGATTTCCTTAAATGTTTTATATGTTTAAAAATCCTTATTAAACTGTTCATTACACACTGTATGATCCTTTTCAAAACATTTTACTTCGATCCGTTTTACTCCAAGCTATTACCAAATCGTTTTACTTCAAACTGCTTTCACTTCAAACTGTTTTATCGATTGACATAAAGTCGATCTTCTCTTAAGATAATAATTATGCTCAAAGGTTTTACAAAACTTATTTATGCTTTTATATTATAAATTGCATGCCTCTATATGTATAGGTATATAAGATATGTTTAAAAGACTTAGGAAGGCTATCCACCCTATTTCCTTTTCGTGCTTGAGATGTGGTCTGGTGGGATATCGGGTACTCGTCCGAAGGTCGTTTATATATTAGTTATATAACATATGTACATATATAGTCATAAAGGCCCTTCCAGTTCATCCCATGCCCTTGGGTAGCAAGGGTATGCATCCATTCCCATACGTACCAGTTAGATTACTAGTAAACTACCATATGGGTAGTTTAGGAAGATACTAGAGCTATTACTAGAATGCGATATCATACAATGAGTCATTTCATTCATGTGTCAACATTTTCTAGAACATTACAGTATATTACTATACTTGCTAGATAGAGAGAGAACACACATTACAGCTAGAACATTACAGTACATTACTATACATGCTAGATAGAGAGAGAACACACATTACAGCTAGCACACGTGGAACATTACAGTACATTACTATACTATTACATAGATATGCTTACATGATCACACTTACATGAGTACAACTACATGATCACACTTACATATACATAGGACATACGTCACTAGGTGCTATAGCATGGAACCAGTTTAGGATCTAACTATACCGATGAATCACAACGCAATTGTGATAGTTATATCGAGTATACATGATCATAGTAATGTAGATGCTCACGGCTTGCATACATGTAGGGATCGTGGGTAGGTCCCAAAATCCCTTTGACAGGGGAGCGTATAGTCTGGGATCTAGACATCACATTATACCTTATCCCTCACATAAGGCAGTTGAGTACCGATGTAGTTATTTATATCAAATACTATAGTACTTAAAAGAATTACCCTAGACTTAAGGTAATTAGTACGGTTGTAGTTCGACACTACACCATAGTACTATTTCATTTTCCCATTACATTCACTTCGTGAACATTCACACGACGCACGGTAATGTAGAAACTATATTTTTGGTTAATGATAGTCAGACTTGGGAAAATACACACTCTTACAAGAGACACACATAGACACTAGATGCCTTGGTAGAAGGCTACATATAGATCAGTTAAGTCTTGGTAGAAGACTCCCTGTTATAATAGTAGGAATCATAGGGATTTCTAGAGTTTTTCAAACGTTTACAGTTGTTTTACAAACATTTTCAATATCTATAGTTCATATACAATTTCTTACATAGAAATACTTACATACTAATTAAGACACTAAAATACTTATGATCTCACCAGCTTCAAAGTTGATACTCGCTTTCAAAATTACTTGTATCCTCAGGTCATCATAGACAGGTACCGATGCAAGGATTAGGGAAGATGGAGCTCGTTGAAAACTCCACTTTCATTTTGATTTATGCTTTAGTGTTTATCAAAATTTGACAGAACACACTTGTATAATAATTATATTATTAATGCAATGGATGATGTTGTTGCTTGTTTACTACCTTACATTGTTGTGATACTGTACATGACGTCCTCCGCCGCAGAATGTTTCCGCCTTTCTTGGTTTTGGGGTGTGACAGATTGGTATCAGAGCATTGTTTATAGTGAATTAAGTATATCAACCCATAAAAGATATACTAACTATAAATACATAAGGGATTAAAAATACTCTGACCAAGAGTTTATACTTTAAATAATAAAATATTTATGTAAGTAAACGTCCCTGCATTCATACTAAAATCAATGTCACTAGGACAGTACAAAAGAATTACGATTGTTGGACAACGCAAGTGGGCTTAGAGACATATGGTCAAAACTGGGAAGATATAGCCTGATCACCTATATTATCCGAGGTTTGACTAGCATGTGCCTAAGTTTAATTGTGTGGTTGCAACAATGCTAAAATCTTACCAACCCTACCATAATGAGAACAGTAGAACATAACATTAAACTTAAAATACTATAAGAGTATTTGGTGTTACTATAAGTACGTTATACTTGAGAACTAAAACAGGATCTTCATTACTAAGTTGATAGTTGCTAAGTGGATGCATTAAGGCTATATGTAATTAGGATGTTATAGACTTAGAATCTGTCAAAATTTTACTTCACCCCTATTCTGTGTGAATATGGAGTTAAGGTCACTTATTCAAAGTTCTATCCTGTTTAGATTACACATAACTGGTATGCACTTCACAAATAGCGATGTAACTAATGAAGGTTTTCTAAATAATTATCTAGATAGTTCGTCTAATAATTATTTTCTTACCCCGATTCTCGCATAGATAACATGGCTGGACTCCATCCCCTCGGCAACCAGTACCTTCCGAACGAAGTCATTGCTGGTTGGTTTGGAGAAGAACCAGATAATGATCATCCTATCCTTTTGAATGATCACCATGATGAAGACCTCTCGGATGATGCTAACTCCGAACCAGAGGTTGCGAACCTACCCCGAGTAGCTCCCTTTCCAATTCCTAACCCTCTTCCGGCTTTTCAAGGCCCGACCCCTAAGTGGGTGGAACGTTTGGAAACAAGGAGCCAAGGACAAGATCAGCCCATGCCATTTAATGGTGACCGAAGCTTTTATGACCTAAGCAATGGGGGCTCAGCAGACAGAACCTTGCCAATCTTGGTCCACAGAGTAGCCCGAAATGAGATTCAAGGCAGGACAGCCCTACATCAGATTACCGAAGTTGTCACTGATGCTAGAATGCATACCCTCCACACCATTCGTCTAGAAGATGCTCGCGAGAGATCAGAGAGAAACCATGAAACCCTACATCACGCACTGGCTAAATCACGAGTCGAAGTCATAGACCTCCGAGTACGCTAGAGGGTGTACGAAAGACACCTACTTGACGTGGAACGTCAACTGGCTGAACTTAGAGTTCACCAGAGGGGTGACCGTCGCCAGTAATAGATGTTTTCCTTTATTGTCCTTGTTAGAAGGAATCGTTTTTCTGTCTTTTCCCGATGTAGCATTTTCTATGAAATTACCTTGTACTGTAAGTACTTTAGGTTAGGTCCTTATGTTGTCAAGAATTATCCTCTCTGGATATGATGTAAGACCTTTACAAGGTCATTTTCCTGAAACTTTACGTCATGAATATCAAAGATATTGACAGTCGGCTAACTTCTGTGTCATTCTTCATTCAAGTACTTTTATCATACTTTCATTGGAGTCTATCTGAATCATGCTTTAGTCAAGTCATTGAACTATAGTAATTTAGCTCTGCAGACATTCCAAGTCTCTTTTAGTGGTTGGATCTTGTTATTCACCAACCCACGATACCTCGGCTTGAACGACAAACGTCTTGAGACCATTGTACAAACTCATTTTCCATTCCGTACTAAGACTGCATCATAGGGATGTAGGTCAAACCTTCGCGATCATACCTCCAATCCGTACTAGGACTGCATCGTAGGGATTTAGGTCAACCTTTCGAGATCATACTCTTACTCTTTGATTTAGCAATCGAAGTACATCTAGGGTCAAGCAGAATCACTCACAAAACACTTATCTTTCGTGTTACAGAATCATGTCGTCATCCGGAAGCAGTCAGTCGAACGACAAAACCTCCGCCTTTACTATGGACGCCGCTACCTTTCAAACCACAGTTACAACTGCCGTGATGGCTTCCATGAAAACTGTCCTTGCACACCGTAGCACTATCAGCACAATCAATGCTGTTAATGGGAATGAAGTATCCAATCGTGGTATCCATCAAGGAAGTCATCAAACGGTAACAGCCACAGGCCCGCAAAGCCGAAAAACAAAGAACAAGAAATGGAAGCGTCAAGCCCAGAAACAACACAAGAAACCCTGAAAACTTGCCATGCAACAAACAGCAAGTGGATACCTCTGTCATCCCCGTACCGAGTAGACCATACAAAGGAACACTCCCGAAGTGCGACCGGTGCAACTACCACCACGAGGGAATTTTCCGAGCCTTGCAATGCGATAATTGCAACAAGATGGGGCACATTGCTCGTTTCTGTAGAACTACCTCCACCACTGGGGCAAGCCTAGTTTGCTATAATTGTGGTGAGTTTGGGCACTATAAAAGAGATTGCCCGCATAAGGAAATCAAGGAAAGAACCCGGGTCCCCATAACTCCTAATCGACACTTCTCTTCCACCACCAAAGTTGATGCTGTCCAGATTTGTCACCAATGCGGTGAAATTGGACACTTCAAGAAAGATTGCTCGATAGCAAAGAACTTGGGTGCAGATGGGAAGATCCTCAGGATCACAGCCGCAGGAGAGCCTACTCCGGAACCCTCATTAATGTAATTTAGGCGTTTCGTTGTAACAGACTTATAAACTATCCAAAACTAGTGCAACCAGTGTAATACCTTTTGGCGAAATCCGATCTGTATAGGGATTCTCGTGCTGCGTATACTTGTCTTTTATAGTATACCTTATTCGCAGCAATAGTTCTGTAGAAAATCTAAAGTACTGTAACTCTGTTCATGGTTGCACGGTTATGTTTTGTTTGTAAACGCCTTATGTTCAAATCTAATGTCTTTAAAAATTTTGTATGATTCCGACATTATCAAACGATTAGATTCAATTTGATCCTCACGAAAACAGCTTCATACGTACGTCTCCGTATCAGTAAATGTCTTTTTAGCGAAACCGTCATATCAGAAGACTGAAGTACTCATGCCAGGAGTACCTCTTAGTTATTTTCTTTTTGAAGAAATCCCCGAAGTACCACTCGTGCAGTATGTCAAGTTCAATCCAAGGATTTATACGATTGATCTATCACTGAGGAATGTATACATAAGAGGGATATATAATCAAGGTTCTATAGGTTTAGAATTGATGATTCCACTTTAACTTCTTTTTCCTCGAAAGGAAGTGAGCTTAAAGAAGAATCAGTTATTCGACTACCTTTTCAATCTTAATTATATACGACTTGTATACACGAGATTGTGATTGTGAAAACATGTATGAATTCTAATATGAACTTCAGGACGGAGAACTGCGTAAGCCTACGAGTAATCGCATCGTCATGTGAACAAACTTAGAACCTAGTACGACTCTTATAAACAGATCGCCCTTTAGTCTAAACACCTACGGAGACACAAGAACAGCCCAGACAACTTAGCGAACTACACAGAAAGAGAACTAGAAGACTAGGCTTCTCACCCTGGAGAACCCCAATCTTATTCTCCCAGAGATTGACGGATTGCATCGTATGTGCCTCGGATATCGAGGACTCCGTCAAGATTTTTCATTAGACATCATTATCTCTGCCTTGCAAATTATAGAAATCTTTACGACTCAGACCCAGCAAGGGGTGGCCCTTGACTGGGAAGGTAAACAAGAAAAAGAAACCTTGGAGATTCCTAGTGAGTGACCAAGTTCTTTAGGAGAACTCACTCTGGGAATGGCTTAATACCCTTCGTATCTCGTAGAAAGCTAAATCCAATATAGTTAGGACCTCCGAGATTCTTATCAGAATCGGTCCTGTGCCTCGTACAAACTAGACCTACTCCGCGAACTCAGTAATGTACATTCTACTCTTCGCGTCTCGATCGTGAAAGCATACCTTTCCGTTAGGACTCTTGTAAGTCCACTCGTCGAGATCCTCATCTTCGTATTAGAACCGTAGTGACCCTCGACCGAGAGGTCAAGCGGACAAATCAACGTCGTTGCCAGTTAGTGAAGGTTCGTTGGAATGCCAACCCAGAACCCGATTTCACTTAGGTGCGCTAGAACCAATCGATTAGGAAGTTTCCTCCTCACAACTCGATCATTCATACCTACTTCCTTATCTAAATTCTAATTTCAGGACGAAATTCCCTTTAACAGGGGGATGATGTGACAACCTGAAATTTCAATTCTGTACAAACCATTTGAAGCCAATAGAAGTAGAACAATTATAGTGAAAATTCAGACTTTGGGTATAAGTTTGGCAGTTTTTCAAGATTTACCCTTAAGGAGATATCAGGTGAGTGGATGCACTAGGGTTTTGTCCAACACTGTTATTCCAACACTCTGTTATATTAGAAATCATTTCAGGAATAAAAATATTTTCTGCCAAAAATATCTCAGGACTATACATAGAATTCTGAACCAAATTGGTTCATTAGCTACATTCCATTTAGAGAAAAGTCAAAATTCTCTCTCACGGATCTTCGGGTTTTTATCCTAAATTGTGAGTACTTCAATCTAGATATATTATATAGCTTAGATTGTTTTTAGAAACATCAAAATCGGACCAAAACCCCAAGATTTGGGAGTTTACCGCCCAAGAACACTTGGGGAGTAAACTCCATTTTAAGGGCCAAAAGTGTCCCAATGACCCTAAAAGCCTTAGAACTTAAACTAGAAGCCTTTATTACAATGTTTAGTCCACAAAACAATTAAGAATTAAGGGTGAAAGTGAGTTCACGGCCAAGGAAGTTCTTGGGCCGTGAACTCCATGTTTACGTGCCAAAATTCCCTAAATGCCTTCATTTAACCAAGAGACTAGCATAACACATTACCTTGATGTGTCTAAGACCCAAACAATCAAAATACCAACACCTAGGGGTGTTCACGGCCGCAAAAACATGGCCAAAAGGTTCATGGGCCAAAAACTCTAGTTAGGGTGTTTTGATGCCACAAACACTTCCTAAGGCTTAGGCTTGAATTTAGACATATACCCTAAAGTGTTTATAGCCTAGAAAACATAAGGAATCACAAGTATTAAGGAGTTTATGGCCAAGACAAGTACTTGGGCCGTAAACCCCTATAAAGGGGTCAAATGACACCCTAACTCCTTCCTTATGCCTAGAACCCAACGTAGATCATAACCTTGAAATGTTAGGAACCTCAAAATATCAAATGGTACTCCTTACCATGATTTTATGGCCGTAAACTCATGGGGGAGTGGTCCCAAGGCCGTGAACTCCTAAATGGAGTTAAAAAGAGGCCCAAACACTTGTTTAAGACTAGAAGATCTTCACCACTTAAGTTGTATTAAAGTTAAGCTTCATTTTGTGACCTAAGTGAGAGTTTACGGCCAGGAGTTTACTCCCCTTGGCCGTAAACTCCAAAACATATGGTTATTTGACCATAAACTCCCATTAGAGGCATTGCACTCCTTTGTTGCAACCTATTTGCCTCCTAACACTTGACCAAAAGTGTTTTCCTCACATTAAAATGCTTATACTTGTATAATTAGTGTTTTAATCACTAATTATTTATATAAATATGTCTTCATATGTAATTAGGATCGTTGTGTGTGTCTAAATTCTTCACTTGACACCAAGCACTTGTCCGATCCTTCCTTACGATAACAGTCCGTTCAATTCCAAACACTTACTGCAGTTGAGTTCATACCCCTTAATTAATGTTTTAAACTGCTTTTAAAGGGTTTTGTGGGGGGGGGGGGGATACAAGTAGAATCATGCTAGTTATTATATCAATCACATGTGACTAATAAGTAGAATTATGCTAGTTATTATATCAATCACATGTGATTAATATGCTGCATTCAAATGATTTACTACACATTAACCGTTTTACCAAACAGGTTCTTCAAATGATTTTCTTAAATGTTTTATATGTTTAAAAATCCTTATTAAACTATTCATTACACACTGTATGATCCTTTTCAAACCATCTTACTCCGATCCGTTTTACTCCAAGCTATTACCAAATCGTTTTACTTCAAACTGTTTTATCGATTGACATCAAGTCGATCTTCTCTTAAGATAATAATTATGCTCAAAGGTTTTACAAAACTTATTTATGGTTTTATATTATAAATTGCATGCCTCTATATGTATAGTTATATAAGATGTGTTTAAAAGACTTAGGAAGGCTATCCACCCTATTTCCTTTTCGTGCTTGAGATGTGGTCTGGTGGGATATCGGGTACTCGTCCGAAGGTCGTTTAAATATTAGTTATATAACATATGTACATATATAGTCATAAAGGCCCTTCCAGTTCATCCCATGCCCTTGGGTAGCAAGGGTATGCATCCATTCCCATACGTACCAGTTAGATTACTAGTAAACTACCATATGGGTGGTTTAGGAAGATACTAGAGCTATTACTAGAATGCGATATCATACAATGAGTCATTTCATTCATGTGTCAACATTTTCTAGAACATTACAGTATATTACTATACTTGCTAGATAGAGAGAGAACACACATTACAGCTAGAACATTACAGTACATTACTATACATGCTAGATAGAGAGAGAACACACATTACAGCTAGCACACGTGGAACATTACAGTGCATTACTATACTATTACATAGATATGCTTACATGATCACACTTACATGAGTACAACTACATGATCACTTACATGATCACACTTACATATACATAGGACATACGTCACTAGGTGCTATAGCATGGAACCAGTTCAGGATCTAACTATACCGATGAATCACAACGCAATTGTGAAAGTTATATCAAGTATACATGATCATAGTAATGTAGATGCTCACGGCTTGCATACATGCAGGGGTCGTGGGTAGGTCCCAAAATTCCTTTGACAGGGGAGCGTATAGTCTGGGATCTAGACATCACATTATACCTTATCCCTCAAATAAGGCAGTCGAGTACCGATGTAGTTATTTATATCAAATACTACAGTACTTAGAAGAATTACCCTAGACTTATGGTAATTCGTACGGTTGTAGTTCGACACTACACCATAGTACTATTTCATTTTCCCATTACATTCACTTCGTGAACATTCACACGACGCACGGTAATGTAGAAACTATATTTTTGGTTAATGATAGTCAGACTTGGGAAAATACACACTCTTACAAGAGACACACACAGACACTAGATGCCTTGGTAGAAGGCTACATATAGATCAGTTAAGTCTTGGTAGAAGACTCCCTGTTATAATAGTAGGAATCATAGGGATTTCTAGAGTTTTTCAAACGTTTACAGTTGTTTTACAAACATTTTCAATACCTACAGTTCATATACAAATTCTTACATACAAATACTTACATACAAATTAAGACACTAAAATACTTATGATCTCACCAGCTTCAAAGCTGATACTCGCTTTCAAAATTACTTGTATCCTCAAGTCATCATAGACAGGTACCGATGCAAGGATTAGAGAAGATGGAGCTTGGTGAAGACTCCACTTTCATTTTGATTTATGTTTTAGTGTTTATCAAAATTTGACAGAACACACTTGTATAATAATTATATTATTAATGCAATGGATGATGTTGTTGCTTGTTTAGTACTTTACATTGTTGTGATACTGTACATGACGTCCTCCGCCCCAGAACGTTTCCGCCTTTCTTGGTTTTGGGGTGTGACAGTGCAGACCTTGTGAGTTTTATTTGAGGCCTTAGGGTTTTGCTCGAGGCCGGGATCTGAGTCTCGGGACTCAGGCAGGGAGCGATGATTATGATCGGCGAAGTTTTGCCATTGAAATTTGAATGATTGATTTAGGGATTCAAATGTCGTTATCATTGCAAAGGGTTGTGTCCTTTTAGTTTTTCGAGTCTGAAGGAGTGAGTGGTTTGGTGACCCCAGGGCCAGGTTGTAATTCCAGCTCAGGGGCAGTTGGTCACAGGGGTTGGCGATAGTATTTCAGTGCTGGTGAGCGCAGGGGGATCGATGTGTCATGAGTATCTTGTGAGGCAAGTTAAGTACAATATCCTTGGGTAGGCCGGGTGCTGGATTTGATGGGTTTTGGTCATAAGACATCCTATGTGCTCATACAAACCCTAATGCTTGGATCTAGGTTTCTCTATTGTACATGCAAGTTATCCAAGACTATAAGCCCTAATTCTAGCATTCAAGTAATCATATTAACATGAGAATAGGTTTAAGATGTTACCTTGATTGTTATGTAGCAATAACAATCCCAAATCTCCTTGTATTGACTTTAGAAAGCTTAGAGTCATAATTGTCACTCCTCTAATGGTTCACAAACACCATAAGCAAGAGGATGAAGAGGAGAGAGGAAGGAGGCTGCCTAAAAACGTCTACAAACCCTAGAGGAGTCTTCACCACGTTTTTTGGTCCTTTAAGGGTCTATATATAGTGAGGCTATTAGGGTTATCTAACAAGGAAACCCTAATTTGGATGCTTAAGCCCTAAGCAACCCATGGATCCCTTTCCTTTAGTCACAAAACTAATTACCAATTAATTATTGACTAATATTAATTAAACAATATGATTTCTCCTTTAATATAGTATTCTCATAATATATTAATAAATCATATTTAATCCTTTCTCTCCATAATTCATCCTATCAAGTTGCTTTGGTGAAGGCAACCCAAAAGGACCATGCACCATCGGGTCAAGTACATACCAAAATAGTTATGGACTTAGACACTAATCCAACAGTCTCCCACTTGGATAAGTCTAATAACTTTTATGCGTATGACTTCAGATCCTGATCTGTAATCGTAGCTTTCTAAAGCCGATGTCAACACTGATCCTATCAGATACGCGTGTCCTTTAGATAAGGGATCATATATTCCTCCATTCTAGATATCATATGAGATATGATTTCAAATCATTCTCTTTGTAATATATCTCAATTCTCGATTTATGACGACTGACTAATTGAACAAATCAAATTAGCCCCAGCCCGGCCGAGCATTTACGTTTGTCATCACAAAATCATCGAGGGGCCCATAGATATCGATTTTATCCTACTTTGGATAAAAGGAACGGATAAAATTTGATTCAATGCTCGCTTGCACTTACTCACTGAATCACACACAACAATATGTTTTATGACACCAAGTTACCAGTGTGTTTATATATTATCAATATGCAACCGACTCGCAAGATACAACTCACACATCTCGGTTTCAAGAATATAAGATGTTATCGTCTCACCAATCACTCGTGATACAATTCATGGAGTGATCCAAGTGAGCGTAGGTTTGATCCAATGCTCAAATCATATTTATAAGCACTCGTGAACGTTGCAGCAAACATTTGCTTATGTCTAATAGTCTTTTAGACAATCCACACACCAATTCACAACAGTCTTCATTCATACCTACTTCCAACATATGAACGGCTGTGGCCCGTTCGAATAATTTAACTGTTCTTAACCAATTAAATTATTCTAGAAGTCAAAACATGAAAATGTGAAACACAAGAATAATACTAATCCCATATGGCCTCAAATATTTGAGTATAAATAAACCACCTTTTATTTATCACCATATCGATTACTCATTATTTGTCGTTTCGGGTAATCAACTTCTTACTTGAATTACAACACTTGTCCCATGCTCCTAGCATGCACACAATGTTTACCTATGGTTCTTACTTTGTGAAATAGATCACATTGAACACATTTCCAATCATTCTCATTTCACAACTCCAAATCCTTTTTCCATAAGTGAAAGAATATCAAATTCTTGCTACTTATAGAATATGCTAGATTCTAACATTTTATGCAATGATCCTTTCGTAATATCACTACACCAAAGTCATAAAGACTATTGCCAATGATATTACAAAGTTCTTTATCGGATATTGTTACAATACAATTCCTATGATGTCTCTCACTCAAAGTACATTCCTTTGAACATCCTTTTGCATAAAAGTTTCTAATCTAGTCATAGATTTTCAATATTCAATTCCCAATGTGGAAACGTTTCCATATTTTCCATATGACAACTCATTCTTAATGGAGTCTTATCTATTCTTGTCGATATGTTCCATCCAATATGGAAACATTTCCATATTTTCCAATACTATACTTCCAACTACTCACAAGAGACCAATCCTCGGCGAACTTTGGATTGTCCTTTGATAGTTGTTTAATTATCTTAGTCAAAACCGATTCTTGTACTTTTTTTTCCTCTAAATGCGCTAGACATTTGGAAAATTTTAGAATGGTCAAATATTATAGCATTTGCAATCGATCCTATACCCGAAGCGTATAGGACACACTGCATAAAGATTTAATACTTCATCAATCTTTTACCATAATATTTTATTTGCTATGTTCTCAAAATTCGAATTGTGAAGAGGAATGCCGTAATCATAATCGAAATTTTAAGAACACACTATGTACCTTTGACTAAATTTATTAACATTCCATAACCTAAGCCTTTAGATTTGAAATGAAGCATAATATTCTCTCCCTTAATTATAGCAAAACAATTTTTCAACTATTGCGACTTTGCAAAGTATGACTCTTGTTTTCTATAATTAATATTGCTAACCTTGTAATACTTTCCTTAATAATCATAACATTTATGCTCCCACTATCATGATGATTATTATAAACATAACACTTATGCTCCCACTAGCTTTAACATGTATTCAGAAACAACTTAACTTTCAGAAAAACAATGCTTATTGAATTTCTTAAGTTCATGTTTCTAAACAATTGCCAAACCTCACAATTCAAATCATGGAAAGGGATACCGCAACCATGATCGAATTCGAGAATGTAATTTTACAATCACTATCTTCTTAAAATCTTTCTTAGTGAAAGCATTTCCTCACAATCATTTTCATGAAGGAGGAAATCTGATGACACTTAGATTTAAACGATGTATGTGTTCCTATCCATGTGAATTTGTTAAAACCAAAGTTCACGACAAATTCAAACTCATATGGACCGAACTTTTTTAATCTTTATTTCTTGCCTTATGGTAGCACAGCTACCCACCATGTATTCCAAGTAGTTAAGCAGCTCACCCTTTCCTATCAACGTATTTTCCATTGATCAAGGTGCCTTGCCTTTTATGCGTTCAAATGAGAACTCATAGAACTCACATGCATAATTAACTCAATTGGAACAGCACAGAAACAAAATAATGTCAACACGATAGGTTGTAAACCTCAACTCGTGTGCTAGTGATGATCGATAAGGTTTATTTGATTTGTTCTTGAATCCTTTCAAGACCATTAAGACTCCCACAGACTCCTTGACATATACGATTCTCTTGTTAATAACCATTTCTTAACAAACAAATATTCAAGAGTTAGTGTAGCTTTTATCAAAACACTTCATAAATTGGTCCTAGTTGGTCTTTGTCTTATCCAAGAAATCAAAACTCTCCACATTCGATGAATGTTATAAATCTTCTTAATACTTATCACTTAATGTCACAATCTTAACTTTAAGAGTTGTTTTGGAACGAAGTATGATTGACTTCTTGATTTAACCATTTCTTCAATCCTTGATTCCTCTTCTTAAACATACAATTGTACTAAGACTCACTTAGAGGATCAATTGAGATATGGTTCTTAATCATTAAGACTTATCATAAAGCATAAAAGCTACTCTCCCTTCTTCTTAGAATGGAGAAACTTTTATCTTTCTACCTACATGATTCTTCTTATTCGTTTTGCTATTGATTTAGACCTTTTTAATCAATTCTGAATTACACTTAATCTTATAAGTATAATCATATCTACTAAGCTTTTAGTAAACCATGAAGAATATCTTGTTACTCTTATGGTGAACTTGATCAACACGCAACTTTGTGTACTCGATCTCCTAGTCCTTCACTTGACACTTTGTCAATGAATTTGTCTAATTTCTAAATATGAAATTTCTCATTCATCGTGCAACCAAGTTGCATGATTCCAAGTTTTTGTCCAATTGAAGCTTGGGCGATGAGAAACTCTCCCTATTTGGTAAATTCTCGACATTTCCACAAATAACATAATTAAGAATCAAATCCATTATTTCTAATAATAAAAACATTTTAACATCAATTTTTCATACATGCCATTGTAAGGATAATCAAAATTTATTTATTGCGGAAAAAATTTGTCCTTACAATGCAATTCATTGAAAAACTATGCTAATACATCTTTCTTAGCAATCTAATTCTAACTCTAAGTAGTAGCTCAAGAATCTAATCTTCGAGAAATGCGATCGAAATCAATTCCTTCACGGTTAGATTCTGCTCACTTCTTCCTTTAAGCTTCCTTTCTTATCTTCGATCCTACAAAACATCAATTGTAATCTTATCACATTATGTATTAAGAATCTAGAATAGAAGCTTGAAAGAGTTAGTTAATGGATTTTACCTATATTAGAGCCATACGTTTCGAATCTCCTATCTCTTAGATCTCTTAGGTAAATGGGGAAGCTTCGTCTCCAATGCTCCTTCTCTTGGCAATAAAGGCAAATAGACTCTTTTGGAACATGACATGGAACTACTTCAGACATTGCCTTTCTCTTATGATCAAACTTTTCGATCATAGCATGTCTTTCGTTGCCATTGTCTATATCCATAGAGGTCTTGAAGGCAGATTCACCAATCAACTTTGCTTTTCTATTGCGCCAAACCATTGCTGATTCAGCAGCAATAAGCATATAGGTGAGATCTATAAGGGTCACGTCGCGGTTCATCATATAGTACTCTCTTACGAACTCACTATATGAGTTAGGAGGTGACTGAAGAACCCAATCAACAGCCATTTCCTATCAATGTATGACTTTATCCCTAGGACGTGTGCACACACTGGCTTTCCTTCTTTTGTTTACGTGCCAAAAGGGCTTGAGTGATCTTGAACTTTTCAAGCCTTTGAACTTGTGGGTTAGGGAGAATAATTGGAGGTGGTGGAGGAAGTGAAGCATGATTTCTTGTTCCTCCATCGAATCGTGGAATATCATCTTCATGTGGAATGCTTGTTCCACGGGATTTGAGAAGACCATAGTTGTCAAACTTTGACATCTACAAAACGGGAGAAAACGAATTCAAGTTAGTTGATTGATTGAGTCCTTAGTAAATCACCCAAATGAAATACTAAGGCTAGGACCCAACACAATATTCTACAACTCGGGAGAGGGATGCCGTAACCCAAATTGCAGAACATTTGAAGGTAAGTGAATGACGATTCACTAATTTCCACAATTAAAAACGGAAAAGAAATTTAAGTTTTAAATCTATGAAAACTCCCAGATCCTTTGAGATTCATTGAACATTTCATTGGCATGTTTAAATCTCGATATGCCCCTCTTGTTTGTGACTGGGATGCCGAGGATCACAAAGCGGGTGTGAATAACCATGCAAACTTACATGGTGCCCTCACATGTTACAGTCACCTATTCGATATGCCGGTAAACCACACACGCTCCACCGAACTATGAAAAACATTGAGTCACCCTTTGCTACCTTTGCTTAGAACCATTTAGTGTTCCGGTAAACCACACACGCTGCACCAACGTCTTCGCAAGGGCACAAAGTGTAATTTCATGGAATTGCATCAATTCACTTTTGCCTAACTAACTAAGATTGGGAATTTGTAAAACATTTAGTTACTTTTGTATATCATTATACTTATAATGGAAGGTTTTGTCCTATCCTACCTGTTCGGCTAACGACCCTCCACTAGTCAAGAGTGTGGTGGGTAAGAGTGGATACCCATTCAATCGCCATTTTATAGACAATTTCCTTAAACACCCCTTATAGACTAGCTTCGTGAATGAAGCCTACTAACGGTAAGACTGACTTTTACTCATATATATATATATATATATATATATATATATATATATATATATATATATATATATATATATAATGTTATACTTTTAATGTTATATATAGTATAGGGTGTATTTTACACTTTTAAAATACTAGGTGGTCTAATTTAACAATTATACTTTTAATTCAATTAAATTGTAAACCTAAACTTTTATGGATTTATTAAACCTCTTTTAATTATACACCTTAATTAATTAATAAAACCATAAGGGTGTGATTTGAACTTTCTCAAAACAATACTAGGGTTTTAGAATTTAACATTCCTAATTAAACTTTAATCAACTTTTAAATTCCAAAACTTGAGGGCAAGTTTTGAAACATTTCAAAACATTATGGTTTAGAATTTAAATATACATCAAATTAAACTATTAATCAAAATTTAAATTCCAAAACTTGAGGGCAAGTTTTGAAACCTTTTTCAAAACATTAGGGTTTCAACTATTTAAATTTCAAAACAACAAAACTTTTTGGGTTCAAATTTAAACTATAAAAACTAAAGGGGAAAATATGAAACTTTTCAAAGCACAAGGATCAAATAACAAATAATATAAATTAACATTCAATCACATAATTATCCATATTTGATTTATTTAATGATTTCTTGCAAAACAATTTACCAATTTAATCAAAATAATTAATCAATTATCACATAAGGAAACAAATATTTTATTAATTGATAAATATCTTCAATTAGATCAAGAATATAGGCAACTATCCTTAAGCAAAAACAGCAAGAAATCCCGGTTTTCCCTCCTTTTGACGAGCCGACTCGCCGAGTCAGGCATGGACTCGTCGAGTCAGCATGGACTCAACGAGTTCATCTACGGACTCGGCGAGTCCAGCCTCTAGAACCACAAAAATCAAAATTTTCAATCATACAATGCATCAATACAATAGAAACCAGTCTAGGCTCTGATACCACTGATTGGTTTTGGTCATAAGACATCCTATGTGCTCATACAAACCCTAATGCTTGGATCTAGGTTTCTCTATTGTACATGCAAGTTATCCAAGACTATAAGCCCTAATTCTAGCATTCAAGTAATCATATTAACATGAGAATAGGTTTAAGATGTTACCTTGATTGTTATGTAGCAATAACAATCCCAAATCTCCTTGTATTGACTTTAGAAAGCTTAGAGTCACAATTGTCACTCCTCTAATGGTTCACAAACAACATAAGCAAGAGGATGAAGAGGAGAGAGGAAGGAGGCTGCCCAAAAACATCTACAAACCCTAGAGGAGTCTTCACCACGTTTTTTGGTCCTTTAAGGGTCTATATATAGTGAGGCTATTAGGGTTATCTAACAAGGAAACCGTAATTTGGATGCTTAATCCCTAAGCAACCCATGGATCCCTTTCCTTAAGGCCTTGGACGATTTCCTTATGGGCTTCCCCATAGAATTCGTCCATTCCTTATTTAAAGGCAATCCATGGCCCAAATTGCAATTATCTTATAATTACAATTCCAGTCCCTTAAGTTTAATTAATCTCTTTTAGTCACAAAACTAATTACCAATTAATTATTAACTAATAGTAATTAAACAATATGATTTCTCCTTTAATATATTATTCTCAAAATATATTAATAAATCATATTTAATCATTTCTCTCCATAATTCATCCTATCAAGTTGCTTTGGTGAAGGCAACCCAAAAGGACCATGCACCATCGGGTCAAGTACATACCAAAATAGTTATGGACTTAGACACTAATCCAATAGGATTTTCATTCGGATTGCAAATAGGGATTAGTTCATGCCACCTGGGATCGAAGGGGAGTTTTGTTGCGTGCCCTCAGGTTGGTTAGGGTAACTCAATAGGAGGAAGTCAAGATTTCTTTAAATGCTTTTGTGAATATGACCGGTATTCTTCGGAATTGAATCAGAAATTGATTTGTGTTGGAATTTTGTTGGATTAGGTAAGTATATCCCAGGTTGACTTTCTACTATTTTGGGTTATTAAGGGTTATTATATGTCATTCTACATGTCGGAAGTCTTCAGCTGAAATTTAGATTTCTCTTGGGTTCCAATTGATCTGTAGCGGGAGTATCATTGTGCGTACGTTATTCATTCTATGGTCAGGAATGATCGTACCTGGTTGAGCCAGTTTGCATAGTGACTTGATTTCTAACCATTAGGTGGTAGTTAGAACCCTAAGTTGGTGAGAATTGGGAATTCTTAGGTTGAGTGTCAGGCATTGAACGTTTTGTTCAGTTGCTATTCAGACTGCTATTTTCAGATTTGTTGGGCATATATTGATCGGTGAACTACTCCAGAAGCGGGTATGTTCAGCTCCATGTATGTTTGTGATTCTCTGGTTTAGGTATCAGGATGTCCTCGACCATTGGTCATTTAGTTCGTCTTTCAGTGGAAATTCCTCGAAGGATTCGAGAGGCGACGGTTAAGAGCAAGAAATGCATCACCCACCCTCCAGTGCATTGGGTTTATGTTTCCCTTGGTCCATGGGAAGGTTCGCCCTCAGTGTTAGAGCGGGATTTCTTATTCATAGCAGACTTGGGTTTGGAGACCTTTGAGAGCTCCTTGGAAGTCTTCTCGGGCTAGTGTCGTGTTGGTAGGATCTGTGCAGTCTCGATCAAGTATGGGATCTTGTTTTGATTGGTAATGTGGACATCTTATGTTATTGATGGAGGTGGTGTGTTGCTTTATCTCCGAAAATCTTTCTTTTTGGATGAGGTTTCGGTTTCCCAAGAAGATGCATGGTTTTTCTGGGTTATAACCTTCGACTCTGGTCAAGAGTTAGACCATTATCCTATCCTTGGGTTGGGTGCGACCATTAGTTCATAAAGTTTTTCTTGTATAGCAGCTTGTTCTATAATTGAATCATACATGGTGGGGCATGTTCAGCATTTTGTAGGATGGTAATTAGGTCCCCTCAAGGTAGTGAAGGGAGGAGAGTATCTTTAGGACCCATAGAGCTAGGCAAGAAATGTAATACCGACAAGGTCGGTATGGGATCAGGAGCATTCCAATCATGGGTTGCAGGCCTAATGGTCAAGATTATTCATTTAATATATTTATGATACTCTCAGTAGTGACGCGGTGACAGGGATCGGATAACCTATAAATCAGTTAGTTTGGATAGGGGACGGTCAAGGGACGTTGGGAGTGCCAGTCAGATATCAGAACGAACCGGTGGAATGTTTGCTCCATATTTGTGTTTGTTCGCAAGTTGTTGTTAGGGATTGGAGGAAATGCAGAATTTTTTGGTTTGATCATCTTCTTTCGTCGGTTCGTAGGTTGGTAATGGCATGGAAGAGAGTCAAAGGTTATACTAAGGTTTTGGTGTATGGTATGGATTCAGATTGGGAGAGGTTCACTATCGACATGTTTCAGGATCTTTTCTGCACAATTTGTGGTATCTTCAGCCAGAAACTTGTGGTGGATTCATGAATGGCCATTTCAGGATGGCTTAAAGTGGAAACTTGGGTTAGAATCGCAAGTGTATCCATGTGAGGAATGCATTCTAGAGGTCAGTGAGGTAAGTAGGGGAATCTTTTGGTTAGTGCTACGAGTCACAAGTTTCAGGAGAAAGGTGTGATGTCATCAATGGTGAAATTAAAGGTTGTTGGGTTGGAATGTCCCTATCGTGCAGGTTCTAGGAACCGGGTTAGATATTTCTCCTGATGGTCTATGGTGGCACATTGTATTTTGGTGGGTTGAGGTGGCCCTCCTCTATGTAGTAGCCCGAGATACCCGGTGCGGGCCGACGGTAAGTTATAGGCATGGAGGCTCAGGAGGACTGATAGGGTTGAGGCATGAGGCCAAGATACCCGGTACCGGCCCACTGTAAGTCGTAGGCACGGAGGCTCCGGGGGAGTGGTAGGGTTGAGGTGGTAGGCCAAAAAACCTTGAGAATGTCAACCCGATGGTTGATTGTATTCGACATGTGGATATTCCAGCCTGAGGCTGATCGGGCCAGTCAATGGTGTTTGTGGTTATGAGCTAGCAGTGGTGCGTATGTTGGTTCAGGAGTTAAGGAAAGCATTGTCGGATGACACAAAATGTTCATTCCCTAGTTGTCTCCCATTGTTCATCATATCCTAGGGAATTTGGTAATCAGAATTAGGTATCTCTGGAAGGATTAGCAAATCTCTTTTTTCCAGTAAAGAGTTGTCCGCAACAGAGTATCATCCGTGGTTCCATTTTCTGGTAGGAACCTCATGTTTCCAAGGCTGAGTAGTTGAGTATGATTTCAAGTTGTGACTTCATATCTGGACACCTCTAGGCCACCTTGGGCCTAAAGATTCAAGCTTTATCAAGCTTTGGCCAACCTCCATGTCGTAATCCCGTTATTAAGGTTCATATTAGTGTGTTAACCCCTTTGATGTCATGCATGAATGTAAAGTTAGCAATATTATGTGGTATCATAACCCTAGGGGACTAGATCTGTAGTTTGGGGCTTTAGATTTGATTGGAAAGTAGTGAATATGAAAAGGCTAAAGGAACTCGTAGAGTGGCTTAGCCAACTCATCGAGTTGAGTCAGGTTTTCCTGCTTTATGGATTCTAAATAAACTTGGTGAGTTGATGAGATAACTCAACGAGTTAGCTAGGGTTTTCTCGGTTTTCCTGAGTTTTAAAGTAACTCGATGAGTTGCTAGCTACACTCAACGATTTGGGTCAACATGGACTGTTGACCGTCACTGTTGACTTTGACTTTGACTAGGGTTGACCAAGTTTGACTTCTGAGGGTATTTTGGTAATTTGGGTTTTGATGTAGTTAGTCACATAGTGGTTGTAGGCGGTTGAGTTCGGAGTTGTGGTTCGAGAGTTGGATCTTCTCAGTCAATGTTGTTTGTGAGGTGAGTTTTCCTTACTGTACTAACAGGGTCGACGGCACCAATACCGGGCCTTTTTGGATTATTGTTCTGGTTATCGCATGATGATATGCTTAGTGATCTATTAGACCTGTATCCTGGTAGATAGGATGATTACATGCTTAGTTATCGGTTTGATCTGCCTTTTACATGGTCTGGCTCTATGTCCTCTAGTAATGGTGTTGATGTAGTACAGTTTGGTTGAGACTATATTGCATTGTGCTGCCAGTCAATAAACCTGGTAATGTTTATATCTGTACATTATATGTTTGCTTGATTGTTATATGTCGACATGGCTTATGTGTGTGGTTGGGTTCAGATGGGCCTGATTTGTGCTGAAGGTTAACATACCTAGACTGGTCCAAATAGACTGAAGGCCCATTGGGGCATACCAGTAAGGCTGAAGTCCCAGAGAATGGTCCAGACAGGCTGAAGGCCCGATTTCACACCCCCCAACCAGAACGTAAGAAACATTTAGGGGCGGAGGATGTCATGTATAGTATCGCAACGATTGAATAATAGTAATCAAAGCAACAACAACCATTATATTAATGATATATAGTTTACATTGTGTTCAAGTAACATATGATTGACTCCAAAAGAATTCAGCAAAATAAAGACTTGAAGCTACTTTGCTCCGCCTTCTAGCAACCTGTCCGTGTACCTGTCTACTAGTGTCCTGAGAATACAAGTGGTTTTGAAAGAGTGTCAACATTAAAGTTGGTGAGTTCATAAACATTTCGTTTTAGAAAACGGGTTCTTTTTTTCTAGTAAAACTTGATGTGTTCTTCTAGAAAATCCTATATTTTCTGGTGTGATAAATGATAAGCAAACTGACCCATATTAGTTCCCTCTATGAGTACTTAGTGTATACAAATTATATACAATCCAGATCGAACAGACAATCAATTGTGTGATTCTGACCCAAGCCCACAACCAAACAAGGAACAAGAAATGAGGTGGAAGTCACACATCCCACTGTTTGTTGGATCCTCATTGTATATAACCTTCACATATTCACTAGGTACTTATACAGTTAACTATAATAGTCCTTTGAGATATGATGAATGTGTTCCTTTAGAAAATCCAATATTTTCTTAGTAAGAAGGATGATAATACCAGTTCCTTCTATGACCATTTAGTTTATACTAGTTATCTATAAACCAATATCAAATGGACCGTTGATTGTGTGGATCTGCCCTAAGCCCACAACCAAACAAGGAACAGGAAATGAGGCAGAAACCACACATTCCACTGCCTATCGGATATTCTTCGTATATAACCTTGATATATAAACTACGGAATCATAGAATTAACAATGATTATTCATTAGTTGAATAGTAAACCATTTGCTTGTAAAATGTTGTTGTTTATCTTGGAAAATCTTATATTTTCCATAAAAGTGAGCTATTGTCTTTAATGTTCCAAAACTGAAAAGTACAAGTACATCCCCATACTTAAGTTGTTAAAGTGTAGCTTTATTATTAAATAAAACTTGCCGAAGTTGTATTTCCTCTGTAAACTGGAAGTGAAGTTAATACCCTCCTATGATCACTTAGTACATACGAGTTATAGAAATCTAGATCGAATAGACAGTCGATTGGGTGATTCTTCCCTAAGCCCGAAACCAAACAAGGAACAGGGAATGGGGTAGAAACCACACATTCAACTGCATGTCGGATGTTAATCTCATATCATCGTGATGTATATACTAAGTAATTACATAGTTATTAACCTTGAAGACTGTTTGATAAGTACACTATTACGTGAATGTGTCATTGTTTTATCCATGTGAGTACTTATAACCAAACTAATTGATAGATAACCAGATACGACGCTCTTCTGACGTCAATATCGTTAATGACATTTGTCACCCAGAACGATTGTAGCTAATAGTCAAGGCGTAGGATTGTAAGTCCCATATATATCTATACACAAGCTCATGCTCTCTCTTCAGGAGAATCTGGTTCATAAGTGTGATAACCCGATATTTTTCAAACCAATGTAACATTCAAAAAGTCAAATATATTAAACTATTTAGAATCAAAGAAATCAACGTAAAAAATGAAGTGTTCAAAAATCTAAATTGTGATGCATAAAGTGTTAGATATCGTGCCAAGGTTTCCAAAAATATAAAGAACACTCAAATCCGAGTTATAACGAAGAAGTTATGACCAATCGAAAATCCACGACACACCTAGTAAGACACTGATAAGCGCAAAAAGTGAAACTTCAATAAAATACTTTTTAGCCCTAGACACCTAAACAAAAGTCGTAGATTACATTAAAGAATGCCCAAATCTGACTTCGTATAAAAAGAATGCCCAAATATAACTTCGTATAAAGAAGTTACGATTTTTCTAAGTTTCGGAATAGCGGTAGACATCTAAAAACTCGGGATAAAGATCGACCGATTTTTAGCCAACGCAACCTAAACGAGAGTTGAAGGTCTCTACAATAGTAGTACAATGGTAAAAAGACAGAAGAAAACGGACATCAAATAAAGAAGTTATGGATTTTTAATGAAATTACCCTGTCCCGACGAATTTTAAATGAAAGTTGTAGAGTATATTCTCACCTTCGCGTGGATATAAAGAACGTCAAAAACGGAGCTCGTATGCGAAAGTTATGCATTTTTGATGTTTTTGGCACACACTTCGAGGCTTATCCGAAGGAGTACACCCATCGTACTTCGGAGTACGCCCAACGTACTTAATGCACGAACTTGGACCGGCCACGTTGCCCCTACACCCTCTACGGCAGTCCCATCCGAAGACCAGAGACCAGAGACGTCATCGCTGACGTACGCCCTGCGTACGAGGGTACGCCCAGCATACTTTGGAGTACGCCCAGCGTACGAAGCCTGGCAGCCCACCTATAAATACCTTGCAAGACCTCCGACTTTCCTTGCTCATTTCTCTCCTCTCTTTCACTTTTACTCCTCGTTTAGCATCCCGAGACGACCCCGACACCCTGATTTCATACCCCAGCCCTGACGAAGGTCCGAAGCCCCGAGATTCCCAAGAATCTCGCCACTTTCCAGTCGGAGTGCCGCCCGAGAAAAAGCTCATTTTCTTCGAATCATCACACTTTCCAAGTGAGTTCATACCCCTACTTTCTTTTCACGAATTTTCATATTTTAGGGGGGGGGGGGGGGGAATACAAGTGCAATACGAGAAAAACTTATCGTTTTATACAGATCCAAATACACCACCAACATTTTTATAAATATTAGATAACTTCAATATCAACGTATAATCTATATACAAAGTTAGTATTATATCGAGTTTTTATCACCAAATGGCACACACTTTCGGAAAAACTATAATGGGTATAGTTTACAAGTTATTCATTACATCTTTACGCAAACATTATGAAAATGAAATACTTTCATCTACATGAAACATAGACTTTTCTTTCATAAATCTATTAATACTGAGTGTTGTGAGACATTCAGCTTCAACGTACTCTCAAGTACGCATTTCAAGCCCTGTATTATAAACCATAATCTCTTGGAAGGAGAGCGTGATACTTGTGTATAGATCTATATGGGACTGATAATCCCGCACCTAAACTGTTAGCTACAATTAGACCGGCAGGTCTGGTGTGACAAACCTCATAACACAACAACGCCTGAAGAACGTTGTTACAGGCAGTCTGGGTCAATAGCATGGTTATAAAACTCACATGTAAGTATTAAATAAGTTTGATTTATGAGACTCTTGAATGCATTCAGTAAATACGTTATTTTGAGTATAAATTCACTTTCATCATTTGAGCAAGAAAGATACTATTGCACTCCAGCCTTTGGAATTTTTTTAAACTATGGGAAGAAAATATTGAAATTTCTGGAAAACACGTTCAGTTATTTTTAGTAAAGTACATACAAATTTCAGTACAAAAACGCTTATGAACTCACCAACTTAATTTTTGACACTTTTTCAAAACTACTTGTATTTCTTAAGGAATCAATAATATAGGTAACCATCAATTTTTGGAGAAGGAACGCTAAGGCGTCTATTATCAAAACATTTTAAATCATCATATTTGTAATATTCTTTTGAAACATGTATTATATGCAACAATGTAAGTTTTTATTATATATATGATGGTTGTGTTCACTTTCTTTACAATATTCAACTGTTATGATACTACGTTAAGTCACCCACCCCCGAATGTTTCCGCCATTCTGGTTTGGGGGTGTGACAATAAGACTTCACTTCCCTTGGTACTTAGGTAAGTACTCAAAGACATGTCTCACAAATTTGATCCCTCAACGAATTTACGAATAATACAATGAAAATCCTTTTTGTAAACAACATGTAATGTCGTAATAGTAGTTCGTTCGTTCCACAAAGTATGCCTATCATAGTTTGTAAATTTGTTTTTCGTGTTAGAATCTGAGCTTGTAAAAGAGTTGTGTCTTAACATCCTTTGTCAATTGTTTGTAAAACTAGTAGTAATGATGTTCCATATTTAATAAGTTTCACGTTCAAATGCATGTTAACAGTAAGAAAGTATAATAAGTAAAATTATAATTTTAAAACACAAGATTTCTTGTGTTTTAATTGTATCCCCCCCCCCCCTAAAAACATTGAAAATGCTTGAAAAAAAATAATGGGGTATGAACTCAGCTCGAATGTGTGTGCTCGGTTGAGTCGCGAAGTACTAATGGTAATCCTAGGATTAGAATACGTGACGACAGTTGTATCCTAAAAAATAATTATCCCCGATGTCGTATTTAAATTAATAATACATTAATTTAAATAATAAATTAAAAAAAGTTGTAATTAATAATTAAAGTATTAGTAAACACTTTAATTATGTAAGAAAGACTTACAATAGTTATTTGGAATTAATTGGAAATGTTGAAATGGGTTCGTTGTTGGAAAAAGGAGTTTTCGGTTGACGTGATGAGTTTACGGTGTGTTCTTGGTGGATGTTTGAATATTTGAAGATTTGAATAGGTGTTCTTGGTGTTCTAGGTGAAAACTTGAAGATCTGGGCAAAAAACACTTGAAGATTCAGAGAAAAAGGGGTCTTCTCGAATGATAGTTGAGAGAAAACTGGGAGGGTTCATGAAAGGAAAATGTGGGAAATGAATTGGTTCACAGCTTTAAAGAATGCTGGCAGTGTAGGAAGAGTACTGGCAAGAGGGCAGAATGAGGCAATAGCCGATCCCATAGTGGTTACGGGTACGTTTCACCTCAACAACACTTATGCATGCATACTCTTTGACTGTGGTGCGGAGAGAAGCTTCGTGAGTCATAAATTCAAACACTTACTTAATCAAAAACCCCAAGCACTCAATAAAATATTCACAGTAGAAATGGCAAACGGTAAAACGGAAAGCACAAACGATATCTACATAGGCTGTAAATTAAATTTAAATGAGCACTTGTTCCAAATCGATTTTATGCCAATTACTATAACAAATTTTGATGTCATCATCAGTATGGACTGGTTAATCCTTCACCATGCCGATATACTTTGTCACGAAAGGGCCGTTCTCCTCCATATGCGAAGCAGCAAAACTCTTTTCATTTATGGTGACAAACCCATTACAAATTTACAAATTATCTCCTACGTCAAAGCCCAAAAATACCTTCCCAAGGAATATCATGCCTTTCTATCCCACGTGGTAGACAAGAAACGAGAATCAAAAGACATTAAAGACATTCCAGAAGTCTTCAATTTCCCTGACATCTCCCTAGAAGATCTTCCAGGAAACCCACTAGAGTGCCAAGTCTTGTTTAGGATCGACTTGATTCCCGGAGCTACCCCAATAGCAAAATCTCCATACCGTCTAGCCCGAGCCGAGATGAAGGAACTGTCCAGTCAACTAAATGAGCTACTGAGCAAAGGCTTCATTAGACCGAGCTTCTCACCATGCAGAGCATCGGTCCTGTTCGTAAAGAAGAAGGACAGATCTTTTCGCATGTGCATCAATTACCGGGAACTGAACAAACTCATGATCAAGAACCGATATCCCTTACCACGTGTCACACCCCAAAACCGAGAACGATGGAAACGTTCTGGGTCGGAGGACGTCATTTAAAGTATCACAACACAGTATAACAGTAAACAAGCAAACAAAATCATCCATTTCATTAAATATATAGTTTTAATACAAGCATGTTCTGTACAGTTATAGACACCAAAAATGTAAATCAAAATAATAAGATGAGTCTTAAATGCGCTCCATCTTCTCAAAAGCTAGCCTCGGTACCTGTCTACTGAAGACCTGAGAATACAAGTTATTTTGAAAGAGTTTATCAGCATTAAAGCTGGTGAGTTCATAAGTATTTTAGTGTCGGTGTTTGTATCAAAATGTTTGAACGCGATTTTGAAGTACGAGTTCGTAAATAGTTGTAATAAAAATATATGAATGTTTGTAAGTGTTTGTAAAAGTTTGAACCTCCTAGAAAATCCTATATTTTCTCCTAAAAGTAGCCTTCTACCAAGGCATAACTGTTTTGAATGTTCGTTTATTGTAATAGTGTGTAATTTCCCCAAGTGTAACTATCATTATCAAAATATAGTTTGTACATTAATGTTTAAGTGAAATGATCACTAAATATATGTAAAGGGTAAATTAATGTAGTACTATAGTGTTGTATTATAGGAACTACTGTTGTACTAACTACCTTAAACCGGATTTATATCAAGGTATTATGTGATTAATTGTACCATACTATCGACTATGTAACACAACAATGTAGGTCGTAAAAAGGTATCACGTTTGGCACCCGCAGACCTGTAGGTCCGGTTGTAGCTAGCAGTAAGGTGTAGGATAGTCAATCCAGTATAGATCTATACGCAAAATCATGCTCTCCCTCCAAGAGACTCTGGCTACAACTCGGTCCATGACATTGAAGGCATGCTCTGATACAGTGGATCACATTTATGTTAATGTATTCATGTATATGTAATGTATTGTTACTCGTTCTAGTATCGTTGTATATGTGCTCTTTCTAGTAGTATAGTTGTATATGTTCTTCTTCTAGTATAGTTGTATATGTTCTTCTAGTAATGTAATGTAGATGTTCTCATAGTAATAAGTACTGACTCATGAATGAACTGACTCATTGTATATGTCATTGTTCTAGCAATAGTATTAGTATTATCCTGTGCTACCCCTATGGTAACTTACCAATGATGTAACTGGTACGTATGAATATGGGAGAACTTTTATGACTATATATGTACACATGATATATAACTAATATTTAAATGACCTTTGGACGGATACCCGATACCCCACCAGACCACATCTCAATGGCAAAAAGGAAATAAGGCGGGCAGGCCTTCCTAAGCCTTTTAAACATTGCTTATATAAGTATACATACATAGACATGCAATTGGTAAAATTATAACAGAGCTTAAGTAAATGTATTTGGTAAGTATAAGAAAATAATTGGTTTTGTAGTTATTAATCACATCTGATTGATGTAATAACTATAAGTATTCAACTTGTATCCCCCCTTGTAGAAGCATTTAAAACATTTAAAAGTAGTTTAAAGGTTAGTTAAAGGGGTATGAACTAACTTGCAGTGAGTGGATTGGATTGAAGTTTCGGATGCGGTGCTAGGTGACAAATGGAGACTTGTACACATGCACGAGCCTAGTTATCATATAATGAACATATATATAACTAATTAGCCAATTTATAACTAATAAATTAAGTTGGGACACTCTAGAAAATGAAAACACTTTGTTTCAAGTGTTAAAGATCACAAGGGTTGCATCCAAGTGTTTGTAGGGCAAAACTAGAGTGTTTGGGGTTCAAGGGTAAACTCCTTTGGTGTTTACGGTTTTCATGACCATTACCCAAGGCGTTTACAGCAGTAAACTCAAGGGTTTACGGTCGTAAACTCTACACTTTGTGACCATAAGTTATTTTGAGGTTTTACAAGTCCTTTGAAGCATTTCTACTTGGTGGTTAGGCATTTGGAAGGTATTAGGGCATCAATACACTCCTTTGAGGAGTTTACGGCCTCAAGGTCATTTCCCTTTGGGATTACTACCGTAAACCCATATGGAAAGTGGTATTGTCATGTTTTCAAGTCCTTAACTCATCAAGGTAATTGTCTAGGTTAGATTTTAAGCCTAAGGAAGGAATATGGTCCAAATAAACTCACTTTAGGGTGTTTACGGTTTTGGGAGATCCCCAAACCGTAAACACATAAAAATGATGGACTTTGGTGTTTTTCAAGGCTTAAACATATCAAGGAAAGGTTTAAACATGAAACTAGGGCTAGATAAAGGACTTAGGCACACTTTGGTGCCTTACTTGGTGTTTACGGCCCAAGAACATTCTTGGACCGTGAACACCTTAATCCTTGTGTTCTTGGTACATTTTATTGATGCTAACATGTAATACAAGCTTAATAAGACTCAATGATGGAAGTACTTACTATAAGGAAGCTTGAAATGAGCTAAAAGTCCAAGAACACATAGTGTGTGTTCTTGGTGTTTTCGGAAATCTAATCAAAACACAAAAATGGATGGATGAAAAGATGTACAATCACTAGATTAAGTGTTATACCAAATTGAAATGGCTAGAACACTTACAAGTTTGAAGATCTTGAATTAAATCTTGGATGATACTTGAGAGGGTTTTAGATGTGTTCTTGAGAGTAAAAGTGAAAAGTGAC
Organism: Lactuca sativa; assembly: GCF_002870075.4. Lineage (NCBI taxonomy): Eukaryota > Viridiplantae > Streptophyta > Magnoliopsida > Asterales > Asteraceae > Lactuca > Lactuca sativa. The sequence continues at coordinate 59,716,349 of NC_056624.2, forward strand.
TAGTTTGAGGAGTAAACTCATGCTTAATGCATGAGTTCACGGTTTTGGAAGATTTTTCGGCCCAAACATAAAAGTTTGGCCCTGAACTTCTAAGACACAAGGTGTTTGCGATTTTGAAATTTCAAGACCCGAGACGGCACTTCCTTTCACCCGTTGATTTAAAGAATAATATTAAAATAATCAAATGAACTTTAAATTTGCTAAAAATAAGTACTAATGTAATTGACTTATAAATTGAAGTGATTGAATTTAGGGTTTGACCGATTGAAAATTTCGGGTTGTCACATCATCCCCCCGTTAAAGGGAATTTCGTCCTGAAATTAAAGTCTAAGCAAATAAAGTATTTACAGATAACTAAGAGAATAGATGAGGATATTTCAATTTCATTTGATCCTCGCGCTCCCACATGAATTCCAGTCCTCGCTTGGCGTTCCAGCGAACCTTCACAATCGAGATGCGGCTTTGCTTCGTCTGCTTGACCTCACGGTCCGTAATCTCTACCGGTTCTTCCACGAAGTTGAGGCTCTCGTTGATCTCGATCTCGTCGAGTGGGATTACAAGAGTCTTGTCGGACAAACACTTTTTCAAGTTAGAGACGTGGAATGTAGAATGTACGTTACGAAGCTCATCGGGTAGATTGAGTTTGTAAGCTACAGGGCCGATTCTTTCGAGAATCTCGAAAGGCCCTATGTATCTCGGATTGAGCTTCCCACGCTTACTGAAGCGTATCAAGCCCTTCCAGGGTCAGACTTTAAGGAGGACTCGGTCTCCCACCTGGAATTCCAAAGGTTTCCTTCGTTTGTCAGCGTAGCTTTTCTGTCGGTCTCTAGAGGCTTTCAATCGTTCACAGATTTGAACAATTTTCTTTGTCATTTCCCGAATGATTTCCGGGCCTGTGAGAGCACTGTCAGAAACTTGCCCCTAGCTAACTGGGTATCACCCACTTCAGCCCAGCACAGAGGGGATCTGCACTTCCGGCCATAGAGGGCTTCAAATGGTGCAGCCTTGATGCTTGTGTGATAACTTTTATTGTAGGAAAATTCGACAAGGGGTAAATGAGTATCCCATGCTTTCCCATAGTTGATCATACAGGCTCGCAACATATCTTCCAAGGTTTGATAGTCCTCTGACTTTGTCCGTCGGTCTGAGGATGGTAGGCTGTGCTCATGTCCAGCCTTGTTCCCAGGGAATGTTGTAGCGATTGCCAGAATCTTGAAGTGAACCTACTATCTCTATCGGAGATAATGGATATAGGTACACCATGCAGTCATACGATTTCCCTAATGTATGTTCTCATAAGCTTCTCCATCTTGTCAGTTTCTTTGATAGACAGGAAGTATGCCGACTTGGTCAATCTATCGACGATGACCCATATGGTATCAAGTCCACCCGTTGTCTTGGGAAACTTGGTTATGAAATCCATAGTGATCCGCTCCCACTTCCATTATGAAATCTCTGGTTCTTGTAGTAAACCGGAGGGCATCTAGTACTCGACCTTAACCTTTGTGCAAGTAAGGCATTTACTTACGAAGGTGGCAATCTATGCTTTTATATTAGGCCACCAGTATAACTTTATAAGATCCAGATACATCTTATCTGAACCTGGGTGGACGTAATACCGAGTGTTGTGCGCCTCGGTCATGACCAAGTCTCGGAAACCACCGTGCTTCGGTGTTTAGATCCGGTCAATGAAATATAAGGCTCTGCCACCCTTGGCTTCTAAATTCTTATCCATTCCTCTAAGGGATTCACTCGTCACGTTTTCAGGTTTCATGGCTTCAAGCTGAGCCGCCTGAATTTGCTTAGACAAGTGTGAATGGATAGTCATCGTCAATGACTTGACTCTTCGACCAGAATATTCCTTTCGACTTAGGGTGTCTGCTACTACGTTGGCTTTACCCGGACGATAACGAATATCGCATTCGTAGTCATTGAGTAGTTCGACCCACCGTCGTTGTCGCATGTTGAGCTCCTTCTGATCGAATATGTGTTGTAAACTCTTGTGGTCGGTAAAGATTGTGCTTTTGTGCCATACAGGTAATGTCTCCAGATTTTCAGGGCAAACACAACTGCCCCCAGCTCAAGATCGTGTGTGGTGTAGTTAACTTTGTGTGTCTTCAGCTGTCTCGAGGCATAGGCGATGACCTTAGCCCGTTGCATCAAAACACAACCGAGCCCTTGATTTGATGCGACGCAATAGACAACGAAGTCTTCTATCCCTTCGGGGAGGGATAGTATTGGTGCGGTGCACAAGGCTCGCTTGAGCGTTTGGAATGCTCTCTCCTGTTTCTCTTCCCAGTCAAAGGCCACGCCTTTCTGGGTCAGTGTTGTAAGAGGTTTCACAATTCGGGAGAAGTTCTGTATGAACATGCGGTAGTAGCCAGCGAGACCTAGAAATTGACGAATTTTTGTAGGCGTCTTCGGTGCTTACCAATTCTCAATGGCGTTAATTTTGGATGGGTCCATGTGGATTCCCTCTTCACTTACCACCTGTCCTAAGAATTCGACTCTTCGGATCCAAAATTCACATTTAGAGAACTTCGTATAGAGCTTCTCCGTTCGTAAAGTTCCTAGAACTTGTCGCAGGTGATCGTCATGCTCTTCCTTACTTCGGGAGTAGATCAGGATGTCATCAATGAAGACAATGATGAACTTATCCAAGTAAGGTTGGCATACACTAGTCATCAGATCCATGAAAACTGCAGGTGCATTGGTCAATGCAAATGGCATCACCACGAACTCGTAGTGTCCGAAACGACTTCGGAAGGCTGTCTTTGGAACATCCTCTTCTAGCAGTCATAAGTGGTGATATCCGGATCTTAGATCAATTTTGGAAAAGTAGTTCGCCCCTTGCAGTTGGTCAAATAAATCGTCGATGCATGGCAGAGGGTATTGATTCTTGACCGTCAGTTTGTTGAGTTCTCTGTAGTCGATACACATACAGAATGATCTGTCCTTCTTCTTAAGGAACAAGACCGGGGCTCCCCAGGGTGAGAAACTTGGTCTTATAAAGCCCTTGCTGAGTTGTTCGTTAAGTTGACCAGATAGTTCCTGCATCTCTGCTAGTGCTAATCGGTAGGGCAACTTGGCTACTGGGGTAGCTCCTGGGACTAAGTCGATTCTGAACTCAACCTATAGTTGCGGAGGTAATCCTGGTAGCTCTTCTGGGAAAATTTCGGGAAAGTCGCTCACTACTGGAATGTTCTTTAGTTCTTTTGTCTCTAGGCTCGTATCGACAACATGAACAAGGAATGCACGATATTCCTTATGTAGATACTTTTGTGCTTGAATACTTGAGATAATACGAAGAACCGTACCGGGTTTGTCGCCGTAGACGACAAGAGTTTCGTTAGACGGAAGGTTTAGATGGATTTCTTTCCCATAGCACATGATGTCGGCACAATGAAGACTCAACCAATCCATGCCAATGATGACGTCGAAGCTTTTAATCGAGACCGGCATGAGGTCGATTGGAAATGAATGGCTATCTAGAGTTAGGGTACATCCTAAGTATATGCTATTTGTGCGTTCAGTTTTTCCATTAGCCATTTCTACCGTGAATTGTTCTTTAAGTGCGTGTGGTCGTTGCTTAAGGATTCGAGCAAATTTATGGTTTACGAAGCTTCGCTCCGCTCCACTATCAAACATAATACATGCATAGGAGTTATCGAGGAGAAACGTACCAGTCACCACCGTCGGGTCAGCAACTGCTTCCCCATGGCCTATCGCTAGTACTCTCCCCGCTCCGCCAACATTCTTTTCTTTGGGGAAGTCCCTCTTACAGTGGCCCGCATCGCCACATCCATAGCAAGCCTGGCTCACGCCAGTGTCGGGGATTTGGTTAATCGGCCTCGCCGGAGATTTACAGAAACGGACAGTGTGTCCCTCCTTGTTGCAGTTAGAGCACTGCATTTCACGGCAGGGGCCGTTGTGGTGGAAGTTGCATTTGTTGCACTTAGGCAAACTTCCATCATACTGTTTCACTGGAGCAGTAGTAGCAGCAGGAGTTATCGCGGCATGCACAGCCACAATTTGCTGCTTTTTGGCATCTCGCTGTTTCTTCTTGTCATCCTAGAACTTCCGCTTAGTGTCAGTGGGTTTGGAGGGTTATGAGAAGGCTAGGGTTGTTGTCGCTGATGGGGATTTGACTGCATGGTCAGTGAGTCGCTGTGCCAGTCGCTTGGCACTGTCGAAGGTAGCAGGTTTTGATGATAGGACATTTCCCTGATACGGAGGCACCAGCCCCCAAATGTACCTCTCGATCTTTTTCCCTTTAGTGGGAACCATATTGGTGCAGAGGGCCACCAGTTCGCTAAATCTGGCAGTATATGAGACTATGTTGGAGCCCTTCATGGTTAGGCTCCACAGCTCCTGCTCCAATTTCTGGATCTCGCCCCTCGGGCAGTACTCCTCAATCATGAGGTCTTTCATAGTTTCCCAACCCATGTTGTTGGCCACTACGAGAGTTAGTGCTTTAACATGCCCGTTCCACCACGTCACGGCTTTCTCCTCAAAAGTGCATGCGACAAGTTTTACTTTGCTCGCAGTAGGGCATGAACAAATTTTGAAGACCAATTCAGTCATCTCGAACCGTTGCAAGAGGGCAATGACTCCGTCGGTCCCCTTGAAGGACTTCGGCTTGCAGTTTGTGAAATCCCTGTAGGAGCACTCTCTCGAGCGCACATGGATTTCAGCAGGAGTAGAGTCAACAGGGGTTCCACCTTTACTGGCATCAGTGGAGTGATACTGAGCCATGGCAGTTGCCACTTCCGCAGCTACTACAACATTCAGGGTTGCAGTATCGATGACTGGAGGAGGAGGTGGTGGTGGTGGAGGATTGTGTCTTGCTGACTTGCGAGGAGGCATCTTTCAGCTATGAGTTTATAAAGATAGAAACAATGGTAAGAATCAATTGTAAATAACGTGAGAGTGACACATGGACTAAGTAGCCATAGTCCAACAGTTGAATGAGTGTTTTGAGATCACAATATAGAAGGATAGTAGGAAAACACAAGTGTAAAGATTCTCCCAACATATTAGATAACTGTCAATATTACTGGTATTATTGATGTAATAAGTTCAGGGAAAATCGACCTAACAGTAGGTCATACATCATACTATACGGAAAAGTTTGACAGTTCCTAGATTCCTAGTAAGAGTACTGAAAGTTAGGAATATTTTACAGAAAAGTGCTACTTAGAGCACAGATATGAAAGGCTATTCCTTAAACAAAAGACAAAGATGTGCTAGACATCTTCTAACGGCGATGGGAATTCCTTGGGCAAACCCTGAGGTCTGCCACTTAACGAACCACCTCTTGAAGGTGTTGCTCATGAGCCCTCTAACGAACTCGAAGTTCTATGACTTCGGCTCGGGAGGCAGCCAGTTGTTGCCACAGGGTCTTATTGGTTCTCCTGGTCCTTTCCATTTCTTCTTCAAGACGGCGGATGCGGATTGTGTTGACACCAGAGTTGGCATCAATCTCCATGACCCGGTCGATGGTTGCTCGACCTTGTTCAACATTACGAGCTATTCTGCAGACAATGACGGGTAGAGCTCAATTCGCAGAGCCACCTTCGCTGAGATTGTAAAAGCTTCGGTCCCCAAAGTAAGGTAAGGGTTGACCCTGTTCGTCGCTCCAACGATTCAAGTTAATTGCCCACAAGGGTGTGGGACCTGGGAAAGCTGGTCGGGGATTGTTGTTTAGGGCTTGACCTACTAGTGGTAGGTTGTTGACTTCAGGCTCAGAGTCAGATCCATCTGAAAAGCCTTCTGCGAGGTGATCATCCAAAGGGATTGGATGCTCATCTTCGGGCTCTTCATTAATCCACCCAACATTGCCTTGGGGTGGAAAGTATGGGTCGCCATGATGGAATCCAATCATTTAAATCTATGCGAGAAGAGAGGTATAAGAATCTAGTATATAAGTAGCTTGTAGTAGCACAAAAATACTCCTATAGTACTTTTAGTTTAAGTTCCATTGTTCTCATTGTGGTACTATTGGTAAGTTTTTAGACTTGTTAACATATCACAACCATTCTAGGGCATATGTTAATCACTCCTCGGACCAGCATAGTTGATCAGGCTATGCCATTCCCAAGACTGACCATACATCCCCGAGCTCACTTCTGATATTTAACAATCGTAATACTTTTGTTCTTGTCATTGTGACACTGATTTTAGTATGAATGCAGACTTGTATACTTAATTAAATATTTTAGGAATTAACTTATAGACTCTTGGTCAGAGTGTTTTAATCCCAAATGGGTTTATAGTTAGTATATCTTTTACGGGTTGATATACTCAATTCACTATAAACAATGCTCTGATACCAATCCGTCACACCCCAAAACCGAGAACGGCGGAAACGTTTTGGGGCGGAGGATGTCATGTAAAGTATCACAACACAGTATAACAGTAAACAAGAAAACAACATCATCAATTAAATATATAGTTTTAATACAAGCGTGTTCTGTACAGTTATAGACACCAAAAATGTAAATCAAAATAATAAGATGAGTCTTGAATGCGTTCCATCTTCTCAAAAGCTGGCCTCGGTACCTGTCTACTTAAGACCTGAGAATACAAGTTATTTTGAAATATTTTATCAGCATTAAAGCTAGTGAGTTCATAAGTATTTTAGTGTCGGTGTTTGTATCAAAATGACTGAACGCGATTTTGAAGTACGAGTTTGTAAACAGTTGTAATAAAAGTATATCGATGTTTGTAAGTGTTTGTAAAAGTTTGAACCTCCTAGAAAATCCTATATTTTCTACTAAAAGTAGCCTTCTACCAAGGCATAACTGTTTTGAATGTTCGTTTATTGTAAAAGTGTGTAAATTTCCCAAGTGTAACTATCATTATCAAAATATAGTTTGTACATTAATGTTTAAGTGAAATGATCACTAAATATATGTAAAGGGTAAATTAATGTAGTACTGTAGTGTTGTATTATAGGAACTACTGTTGTACTAACTACCTTAAACCGGATTTATATCAAGGTATTATGTGATTAATTGTACCATACTATCGACTATGTAACACGACAATGTAGGTCGTAAAAAGGTATGTCGTTTGGCACCCGCAGACCTGCAGGTCCAGTTGTAGCTAGCAGCAAGGTGTAGGATAGTCAGTCTAGTATAGATCTATACGCAAACTCACGCTCTCCCTCCAAGAGACTCTTGCTACAACTCAGGCCATGACATTGAAGGCATGCTCCGATACAGTGGATCACATTTATGCTAATGTATTCATGTATATGTAATGTATTGTTACTCGTTCTAGTATCGTTGTATATGTTCTATTTCTAGTAGTATAGTTGTATATGTTCTTCTTCTAGTATAGTTGTATATGTTCTTCTAGTAATGTAATGTATATGTTCTCATAGTAATAAGTACTGACTCATGAATGAACTGACTCATTGTATATTTCATTGTTCTAGCAATAGTATTAGTATTATCCTGTGATGCCCCTATGGTAACTTACTAATGATCTAACTGGTACGTATGAATATGGGAGAACTTTTATGACTATATATGTACACATGATATATAACTAATATTTAAACGACCTTCGGACGGATACCCGATACCCCACCAGACCACATCTCAACGATGAACAGGAAATAAGGCGGGCAGGCCTTCCTAAGCCTTTTAAACATTTCTTATATAACTATACATACATAGACATGCAATTGATAAAAGTATAACAGAGCTTAAGTAAATGTATTTGGTAAGTATAAGAATTTGTAAAACAGTTTGAAGCAAAACAGTTTGATAAACAGTTTGAACAGAAAGAAAATCATTGGTTTTGTAGTTATTAATCACATGTGATTGATGTAATAACTATAAGTATTCAACTTGTATTCCCTCCATAAAATCATTTAAAACATTTAAAACTATTTCAAAGGTTATTTAAAGGGGTATGAACTCACTTGCAGTGAGTGGATTGGATTGAAGTGTCGAATGCGGTGCTAGGTGACAAATGGAGACTTGTACACACGCACGAGCCTAGTTATCATATAATGAACATATATATAACTAATTAGCCAATTTATAAGTAATAAATTAAGTTGGGACACTTTAGAACATGAAAACACTTTGTTTCAAGTGTTAAAGATCACAAGGGTTGCATCCAAGTTTTTGTAAGGAAAAGCTAGAGTGTTTGGGGTTCAAGGGTAAACTCCTTTGGAGTTTATGGTTTTCATGACCATTACCCAAGGAGTTTACCGTAGTAAACTCAAGGGTTTACGGTCGTAAACTCTAAACTTTGTGACCATAAGTTATTTTGAGGTTTTACAAGTCCTTTCAAGCATTTCTACTTGGTGGTTAGGCATTTGGAAGGTATTAGGGCATCAATACACTCCTTTGAGGAGTTTACGGCCTCAAGGTCATTTCCCTTTGGGATTACTACCGTAAACCCATATGGAAAGTGGTATTGTCATGTTTTCAAGTCCTTAACTCATCAAGGTAATTGTCTAGGTTAGATTTTAAGCCTAAGGAAGGAATATGGTCCAAATAAACTCACTTTAGGGTGTTTACGGTTTTGGGAGATCCCCAAACCGTAAACACATAAAAATGATGGACTTTGGTGTTTTTCAAGGCTTAAACATATCAAGGAAAGGTTTAAACATGAAACTAGGGCTAGATAAAGGACTTAGGCACACTTTGGTGCCTTACTTGGTGTTTACGGCCCAAGAACATTCTTGGACCGTGAACACCTTAATCCTTGTGTTCTTGGTACATTTTATTGATGCTAACATGTAATACAAGCTTAATAAGACTCAATGATGGATGAAAAGATGTACAATCACTAGATTAAGTGTTATACCAACTTGAAATGGCTAGAACACTTACAAGTTTGAAGATCTTGAATTAAATCTTGGATGATACTTGAGAAGGTTTTAGATGTGTTCTTGAGAGTAAAAGTGAAAAGTGACTAGTTTGAGGAGTAAACTCATGCTTAATGCATGAGTTCACGGTTTTGGAAGATTTTTCGGTCCAAACATAAAAGTTTGGCCGTGAACTTCTAAGACACGAGGTGTTTGCGGCTTTGATATTTCAAGACCCGAGACGACATTTCTTTTCACCCGTTCGTTTAAAGAATAATATTAAAATAATCAAACGGACTTTAAATTTGCTAAAAATAAGTTCTAATGAAATTGACTTATAAATTGAAGTGATTGACTTTAGGGTTTGACCGATTGAAAATTTTGGGTTGTTACACCGCGCATAGACGATCTGTTCGACCAACTACAAGGAGCGAGCTACTTCTCAAAGATCAATTAAAGATCTGGGTATTACCAGCTTCGAGTCCTGGAAGGAGACATCTCCAAAACAGCATTCCGAACTCGCTATTGTCACTACGAGTTTGTAGTGATGCCCTTTGGATTGACATATGCACTAGCAGTGTTCATGGACTTGATGAACCGAGTATGTCGTCCCTTGTTGGATAAATTTGTGATCGTGTTCATAGATTATATACTCATCTATTCAAGGAGCAAGGAGGAACATAGCCAAAACCTACGACAAGTTTTGGAAACATTAAAGACAAACAAGCTATACGCAAAATTCTTAAAGTGCGAATTTTTAATTCGGGAAGTAGATTTCCTAGGTTACGTGGTCAGCAAGCAGGGGATACATGTGGACCCTTCCAAAATCAAGCCAATCGAGAAATGGACAACTCCAAGGACTCCAATGGAAATCCGGCAATTCTTGGGCCTCGCCGGGTATTACCGAAGGTTCGTACAAAACTTCTCAAAGATTGCTAAGCCGCTTACCACCCTGACTCAGAAGAGTGTAACCTTCGACTGGGGAGAAAAACAAGACATCGCATTCCAAACACTAAAGCGAGCCCTGTGCAGTGCACCTATTTTCACCTTACCAGAAGGAACAGAAGACTTTGTGGTCTACTGTGATGCGTCAAACCAAGGACTTGGATGCATTCTAATGCAGCGAGGGATGGTCATCGCCTACGCCTCAAGACAACTGAAGACGCACGAGGTAAACTACACGACGCACAATATCGAGCTAGGAGCAGTCGTATTCGCTCTAAAGATCTGGAGGCACTATCTCTACGGCACGAAATGTACAATCTTCATCGATCATAAAAGGATCCAGCATATCCTTAACCATAAAGAACTCAACATGAGACAAAGACGATGGGTAGAACTACTAAATGATTACCATTGTGAAATTCGTTATCATCTCGAAAAAGCTAATGTGGTAGCTGATGCACTCAGCCGGAATGAATACTCGGATCGCCGAGTGAAATCTTTAACTTTGACAATCCATTCACAACTGTCCACGAAATCAAGGAAGCTCAAATAGAAGCCTTGAATTCCGAAAATGTGGCAGGGGAAGACTTAAGGGGAATGGATAAGAATCTTGAAGTCAAGGATGATGGAGTTCGTTACTTCATGAATCGGATCTGGACGCCGAAGTGTGGCGGATTTAGAGAAGTTGTCATGGACGAAGCCCATAAGACACGATACTCCATACATCCCGATTCAGATAAGATGTATTTGGACCTCAAGAAACTGTATTGGTGGTCGAACATGAAAGCCAAAATTGCTACCTATGTAGGCAAATGTCTGACCTGCGCCAAAGTCAAAGTGGAATACCAAATGCCCTCGGGATTGTTACAACAACCGGAAATACCCAAATGGAAGTGGGAATGGATAACCATGGACTTCATAACCAAGTTACCCAAGACAGAAAGCGGACTCGACACCATCTAGGTGATCGTCGACAGGCTAACTAAATCCGCGCAATTCCTACCAATCAAAGAAACGGATAAACTGGAGAAGCTAACTAGAACATACATCAGGGAGATTATACGACTGTATGGTGTGCCAATATCCATTATCTCGGACCGAGATAGTAGATTCGCCTCGAGGTTCTGGCAGTCGCTACAAAGATCTCTAGGAACGAGGTTGGACATAAGTACCGCTTATCACCTACATACTGACGGCCAGAGTGAGAGAACCATACAAACCTTAGAAGATATGCTGAGAGCTGGCGTGATCGATTTTGGTAAGGCGTCGGACACCCATTTACCATTGGTCGAGTTTTCATACAACAATAGCTACCACAGTAGCATCAAGGTTGCCCCATTCGAAGCCCTCTATGGCCGAAAGTGCAGACCACCGCTATGTTGGGCTGAAGTGGGTGACACACAACTAGCAAGAGGACAGGAAATGGACAGCACTCTCACTGGGCCAGAAATCATAAGGGAAACTACGGAGAAGATTGTTCAAATCTGGAAGCGACTAAAGGCTTCAAGAGACAGAAAAAAGAGTTATGCGGATAAAAGACGGAAACCCTTGGAATTCCAGGTTGGGGACTGGGTACTACTAAAAGTCTTGCTCTGGAAGGGATTAATACGTTTTGGAAAGCGTGGGAAGCTAAACCCAAGGTACATCAGACCGTTCGAGATCCTTTCCAGGATCGGCCCGGTGGCTTACAAACTTCGATTACCGCAGGAACTCAACAACGTACACCCTACCTTTCACATATCGAACCTAAAGAAGTGTTCGTCCGATGAGACCCTCATTATCCCTTTGTACGAAATTGAAATCAACGAGAATGTCCAATTCGTAGAAGAGCCAGTGGAGATCATGGATTGCGAAATTAAAAGAACTAAACAAAGCCGCATACCCATTGTGAAGGTCCGTTGGAACGCCAAGCGAGGACCAGAATACACCTGGGAACAGGAGGACCAGATGAAACAAAAATACCCACATCTTTTTCCTAGCACTCTATCTTAGATTAAATTTCGGGACGAAATTCCCTCTAACAGGGGGATGATCTGACAACCCGATATTTTTCAAACCAATGTAACATTCAAAAAGTCAAATATATTGAACTATTTATAATCAAAGAAATTAGCGTCAAAAATGAAGTGTTCAAAAATCTAAATTGGGATGCATAAAGTGTTAGATATCGTGCCAAGGTTTCCAAAAATATAATGAACACTGAAATCCGAGTTATAACGAAGAAGTTGAGACCAATCGAAAATCCACGACACACCAGTAAAACACTGATAAGCGCAAAAAGTGAAACTTCAATAAAATACTTTTTAGCCCTAGTCACCTAAACGAAAGTCGTAGATTACGTTAAACCGTGAGCATGCATAAAAAGAATGCCCAAACCTAACTTCGTATAAACAAGTTACGATTTTTCTAATATTCGGAATAGTAGTAGACATCTAAAAACTCGGTATAAAGATCGAATGATTTTTAGCCGACGCAACCTAAACGAGAGTTAAAGGTCTCTATGTAACACTAGTGTTTCTAGCCTAGGCATTTATATTTAGGTGATAGTCTAGGTTAACCTTTGTAACTCATTTTAAAGAAATTAAAAAGGAATAATGTGAATTTTATGTGTTTTATGTGTTTTATGCTTAATTATTAGGGTTAAATTAATTAAGAATAAAAATAAGCGTCAAAATTAAAGTGTGAGATAAGCCCGATATCTTTACATAAAGTTGTAGTGGTCGAAACAAGGATTTTATGGATATAAAGAATACCAAAATCCAAGTTATAACGAAGAAGTTATGACCTGTTGAAGTTTCGCGACAAAACCGGCACGGTGCTGAATGTCGTAAAAAGTGAGTTTTTGATAAACTACTTTTTAGCCTTAGTGGTCTATAAGAAAGTCGTAGTATTCGTTAAACCGAGAAGTTCGATAAAAAGAACGCCCAAATCTGATTTCGTATGAGGAGGTTATGATTTTTCGAAGTTTCACCTTAGCAATAGACAACTAAAAACTCGAATATTAGATCGATCGATTTTTAGCCGACACAACCTAAACGAGAATTGAAGGTCTCGTCATTAGTAGCACAACCGTAAAAATTCTGATGAAAACGGAGGTCGGATGAAAAAGTTATGAATTTTTAACGGATTTCCAGTCCCGGTTTGTTAAAAATAATAATAATAAAATCAAAGTCAAAATTAGCCGACGAAGTCTAAACGGAAGTTGTAGAGCGTAATTTTAGCTACGCGTGCATATAAACAACATAAAAAACAAAGCTCGTATGCGAAAGTTATGTATTTTAGAAGTTTTGGCGAGAAAATCGAGAAAATTCGCATAGTCACATTTTGCCACGTCACCTTCGATGAAAGAGTGCCACGTGTCCTGCTGAGTCACTGAGCTGCTGAGTCATGCGAAGCCACGTGTCGGATTCTGATTTGACCGAAGGGAGGTCCAATCCAAGGCTCATATATGGACCGAACCTCGCACCGCTTAGCTCAGAGCCTCGCACATGGGTCACGACTCCGCGGTCCAATCAGCAAGTGCCACCGAGGCCTTCGCACGTGCTGACCACCTGCGCACCGGAACCGACTTCGGACACACGCTTCGAGCTAATCACAAGAAGCCAGCAGCCCCTTCGCACATGCTACCCTCATGCGAGGCACCCCCTGCGAGACCTCTCAGTCGTCGGATCAGGAGCCTCTCAGCCGTTGGATTAGGACTTCGGACCCTATAAATAGAAGGGTACCTGCAAGCCTTCTCGGGTAGAATTGGATAATTGCCATTTTTCACCCCTTTCTTCATCTTTTCTTCACCTTAACCTTCCCCGAAGCCCCGGTATCGATTGTAAACCCCGGAATACTCCACGAAGTACCTGTGAAGCCCGAAAAATTTATCTTTTCGGTTTCGATGCCCGACTTTTGTAGAGCCCGGTTTCTCAATAAAACTCCCCGTTTTATTAGAAACGATCGTTTTAGGAAACGAATTGATGTCTGATTTTCATCAAAACATGTGAGTGTGTAGTTGCTTTCAATTTACACATCGATATGATGTATTTACCTTGAAATACGTCTTATGTGTAAATATGTTAATTGTTTATTTGAGGTGACTATTGAATTGATGTTTTATACAAGTTTAAACTGTATATGCTTTTTATCTACAAAATATGTTGGGTAGAACATGGGTAGATGAAATAGTTGATGTGTGTTAAAATGGTGAGAGGCCTCGATGTCGATGTTGTTGTTGTTGTTGCTGTTGTAGCATCTAGCGGACTATAGATCACGACCACAGACTTTTCTAGACAGTCCAGTGGAATACCAGTAGGTTCGCAACTTGTAGGTGTTGATGAATTAAATGTTCATTGGCGTACTCCATCCCCCTCATGGTTGCTTTTAGGACATGTATGGCCTAGGAAACCCCTTAGTAGTAGTGTCCATCCCGATGATATTCCTTAGGTTAGGTCCCTTGTGATAGGTCTTTAGGGACGTAAAGTGAGGACAATGGGAATGGGTAATCAGGGTTATTGTTGATTGGTGAACTTAATAAGTATATTATTAATGTGGTTTGAAAACCTTATATGCTCACCAGGCTCCCAAGCTTGACCCACTCAGTTTTATGATTACAGGTAGTGGACCCCGAGCATAGTTGGAGGACGATGAGAGATTTTTGGATTATAGGTCAGTAGTTGTAAATAACTATTGAAAGGCTTATAATGTCTTGTTTATGCTTTTGATCTGTATCGGAACATGACATCCCGAGATTTTGATTTGAAATGATACTATACATTTCTTAAAGAAGGTTTTGATAAACTTTTATCATGTTTTATTTTGGGAACAAATTCCGCAACATCTTTTAAAAGGATTTCTCTGATTTTATTTTAAAAAGCATAAATTAAATCAGTCTTTTCTGGGCGAGAAATTAGGGGATGTCACAGTTGGTATCAGAGCATTAGTTTAAGCGAACTACGAAATTGTAGAATTTCTAGACTTGAATTTAGAATGCTAAGTGATGATTGTGAGATGAGTGTCTACCATATTTTAGACACGAGCACTAGTTTATTTTTTGGAAGATGCCTAAAATGCCCTTATGTGCTAAATGCTATGTGTTTGCCATGTGTGCCATTATTTGTTCGAATCTATGGTCTGTTGCCGACTGGATCGGGAAACCTTATGTGTGTAGGATTCTAAGCGTATGATTACGAGATTAGAACTAAGATGTAAACATTTCGGAGTGATAAGGGAATTGACATGTCTAACAAGAATAAAGACCTAAATTCACCTTATTCGGTATATAGATTGTAATGGCAAGAACTCGGAGTCGAGCTGGGAATGCAAACAGAAACCAACAACCTCAACCCCAAGTGGTGGAACAGGTGCCTATAGTAGGAGCTGCACCCGAACCCATTACCATGGCTGGAGTACGAACTATGATTCAGACCATGTTGGTTGAACAGAGGGAGGAATTGAGGCAAATGTTGCTGAACAACAGGGATGAACCTTCAGTTCCTGTTGAACAATGTGAACTAAATGACGATCGATCTGAAGAAGGGAACAACAGCAGATCGGTTGGTCATAGTGAACCACTTGTGGTTGGGAGGAATAACCACGAGGGTAGATTAGAGAGAAATGGGTGCAAGTATACGGGCTTTATGACTTGCAAGCCATCGACCTTCACTGGAAAAGAAGATCCCGTTGGAGTAATGGACTGGATCTCGGAAATGGAGTTGGCTTTCATGACTTGTGATTGCCAAGGCAAGTTACAAACTACCTTTGCAGTACGTCAGTTCAGGGGTAGTGTTGCTCGATGGTGGAGTACTTTGAAGAAAACCCTAAGCCCTAATGAGCCACTGCAAATAACTTGGGCAGAGTTCTTTGTGCACTTCAAGCGCAAGTACAGCTCGGCCCAAAACATACTTGAGTTAGAAAACCAATTTCTAACGTTGCAGAAGGGGAGTATGACCGTTAACGAATATACGAATAACTTCACTTACAAAATGGAGTTTGCTTTGCATATTGTCCCAGATGAGGTGGCAAAAATTGATAGGTACGCAAAGGGACTTCCATGGGAGTACGCGGTGCCAGTACGTCAGGCACTTACTTTGGAGGCAGTTATCTGGGCTGCCAAGTCAGTTGAAGATATGATAAAAGGGAGAGCCGCCAGCAAGGTTGAAGTTGGCGAAAAGAGAAAGTTTGAAGGAACTTCAGGTTCCAATAAAAAGAAAAAATTCTCGAAGACTGGTTCGAGAAAATTTGGAGGAGGAGCCGAAGCTAAGTGGTGTGACAAGTGTAAGAAGAAACATGTTGGGAAGTGCAGCGTGGAAGTCACTTGTTACAAATGTAGAAAGCCTGGGCATTATTCCAATGATTGCACCTTCAATAAGAACATATGTTTTGGGTGCAATGAAAAAGGGCATATTTTGAGGGATTGCCGGAAGAAGAAGGACGCAGCAAAACCCAATCTACCACCAAAGCCGAAGGCGAGAGCCTTTCAGATGACACTCGAAGCTGCGAAAGAAGAAGCCGATGTCGCTTCAGGCACCTTTCTTGTAAACGAATTGCCTGCCCAAATTTTGTTTGATTTTGGAGCCAATTACTCCTTTATATCGCATGAATTTAGTAGAAAGCTAGCTTTGCCTGTAGATAGGCTAGTTAATGCTATAATAGTCGAGATTGCTAGTGGCAAGTTTGTACCTGTTAGCCATCATATGAAAAACATCCTCATTGACTTGCATTGGAATAAGTTCCACGAGGAATTATTGCCTATCGAGTTAAATGGATTCGACATAGTTTTAGGAATGGATTGGCTTAGCGCCAACGATGCAGAAATATTATGTAGAAAGAAGATAGTAAAAGTAAACCCGCCAAGGAAAGAGTCGTTTATAGTGTATGGAGACAAACACAGAGTAAATTCTGGAATCATTTACCTAATGAAAGCCAGAAAGTGTTTGGCCAAGGGATGTACATCATATCTAGCATTCGTGATCGATGCTAAGAAGGAGAAGAAGGAGGTGCAGGATATTCCGGTGGTGTGTGATTATCCGGAAGTCTTTCCCGAAGATCTTCCCGGATTGCCCCCTGATCGACAAGTAGAATTTCGTATCAACTTGTTACCAGGAACGACGCCAATAGCAAAAGCACCATATCGATTAGCACCGACGGAAATGAAAGAACTTTTGACACAAATTCAGGAGTTAATGGACAAAGGTTTCATTTGACCTAGTTCATCGCCCTGGGGAGCCCCTGTGTTATTTGTAAAGAAGAAACACGGGAGCATGAGAATGTGCATCGATTACAGAGAGTTGAACAAAGTGACGATAAAGAACAAGTACCCGTTGCCAAGGATCGACGACCTGTTCGACCAGTTATAGGGTTCGAGCTATTTCTCGAAGATCGATCTTAGGTCGGGATACCTTTAACTAAAGGTGAGAGAGCAAGATATCGAAAAGACTGCGTTTAGAACGAGATATGGACACTATGAGTTTTTGGTTATGTCGCTCGGACTAACCAATTCCCCAGCAACTTTCATGGATTTGATGAATAGGGTTTGTAAACCATTCTTAGATAAACCCGTGATAGTATTCATAGACGATATCTTGATTTATTCGAAAAGCAAGCAGGAGCATGAAAAGCATCTGCGTGAAGTGCTAGAAGTCCTGAAAAAGGAGAAGTTGTATGCAAAGTTCTCCAAATGTGAATTTTGGAGTCAAGAAGTCCAATTTTTAGGTCATGTGGTTAACCAAAAAGGAATAATGGTTGACCCAGCAAATATTGAAGCTGTAATGAAGTGGGAACAACCAAAAAGCCCTACGGAGATTCGAAGCTTTTTAGGATTAGTTGGATATTACCGAAGGTTTATCCAAGGCTTTTCTTCGATTCCTACTCCATTAACAACTTTGACCCACAAAGGAGCTACTTATTCTTGGAATGAGAAGCATAAGGAAGCCTTTGAGAAGTTGAAGAAGAGATTGTGTGAAGCATCGATTCTTTCGTTGCGTGAAGGAGTTGATGACTTCGCAGTTTATAGCGATGCGTCTGGAGTTGGGTTAGGTTGTGTTCTGACCCAAATGGATAAAGTGATAGCGTATGCATCGAGGCAATTGAAAGAACATGAAAAGAACTACCCCACTCATGATTTGGAGTTGGCAGCGGTAGTATTTGCCTTAAAGATATGGAGGCATTATATTTATGGCACAAATTGTAAACTTCTCACTGATCATAAGAGTCTTGAATATCTCTTTAATCAGAAGGAATTGAACATGAGGCAATGACGCTGGATAGAGTTACTCAAGGGCTACGAATGTGAGATACTTTACCACCTTGGTAAAGCAAATGTTGTTGTTGATGCTCTCAGTCGGAAGGTAAACCTTGAAAAGAAAAGGCCAAGAGCATTGAGAATTGAAGTTGTCTCAAGAATTGTGGAAAGTATAAAGAAAGCTCAAGAGGAAGCTTTAGAGAAAAATGACCGAAAGGAAGAACGTTTGGGAAAAACGTTAGTGTTCGGTAAAAACAACCTAGGGTTGAAGGTATTCAAAGATAGGATTTAGGTACCTAAGACAGGCAGAGTTAGAGATATTCTGATGGAAGAAGCTCACAAGACCATGTACTCGATTCATCCCGGCAGTACAAAAATGTATAGGGATTTAAAGCCCTATTATTGGTAGCCGACGATGAAGCTCGATGTTGCTAAGTATGTGGTCGAGTGTGTAACTTGTGCTAGGGTTAAGGCACAACATCAGAAACCGTATGGGAGTTTAGAACTTTTACCCGTACCCATGGGTAAATGGGAAGACATCACCATTGATTTTGTGACTAAACTGCCTAGAACAAGGAACGGTCACTACATGATTTGGGTGGTCGTTGATCGCTTCACTAAGAGTGCGCATTTCATAGCAGCGAAAGAGAAATGGTCTATGGATAAACTTGCGAATTCTTACGTGAAGGAAATTCTGAGGCTTCACAGTGTTCCGCTAACGATTGTATCCGATCGTGACAACTGTTTTACCTCAAGGTTTTGGAGGAGTCTACAAGATGAATTGGCTACCAAGTTGTGTTTGAGTTCAGCTTACGATCCGCAAACCGATGGTCAGAGTGAACGAACGATTCAAACATTGGAGGATATGCTGAGAGCTTGTACCCTAGAATTCCAAGGTAGCTGGGATGAACACTTACCTCTAGTAGAATTCTCTTATAATAATAGTTACCACTCAAGCATTAAGATGGCACCTTATCACGCTTTGTATGGAGAAAAGTGTCGAACGCTATCATGTTGGCTGGAAGCTGGGGAAAAGCAGTTTATGTGACATAAAATAGTCCATGAGACTGCTGAAAAGTTGAAAGTGATAAGGGAAAGGATGTTAGCTGCTCAAGATCGACATAAGAGTTATGCTGACAAGAAAAGACAACCGATAACCTTTGAAGTTGGAGATTTGATTTTACTTAAAGTCTCGACGTGGAAGGGACTTATAAGATTTGGGAAACGAGGAAAGTTGAGTCCAAGGTTTATTAGACCGTTCAAAGTTCTTCAGAAGATCGGGAATCAAGCTTACAAGCTAGAGTTACCGGAAGAACTGGAGGGTATTCATAACACCTTTCATGTGTGTTATTTGAGAAAGTTCATGGGAGATGTGCCCGACATAATTCCGATTTCTGCGTTAAGTTTGGATGAAAACAAGAGGTTGATCGAAGAACCTGAGGCAATCTTTGACCGTAAGACTATGAAGTTGCGATGCAAGATGGTCGATTTAGTGCTTGTGCGTTGGAAACATACGAATCCACCAAATCTCACTTGGGAAACGGAGAGTGACATGATGAGTCGCTACCCGCATTTGTTTGGTGATATATGATTCCGGGGACAAAAAATCATCCTAAGGGGGAGAGAATTGTAACACTCGTGTTTCTAGCCTAGGCATTTATATTGAGGTGATAGTCTAGGTTAACCTTTGTAACTCATTTTGAAGAAATTAAAAAGGAATTATGTGAATTCTATGTGTTTTATGTGTTTTATGCCTAATTATTAGGGTTTAATTAATTAAGAATAAAAATAAGCGTCAAAATTAAAGTGTAAGATAAGCCCGATATATTTACATAAAGTTGTAGTGGTCGAAACAAGGATTTCGGGGATATAAAGAATACCAAAATCCGAGTTATAACGAAGAAGTTATGACCTGTTGAAGTTTCGCGACAAAACCGGCACGGTGCCGAATGTCGTAAAAAGTGATTTTTTGATAAACTACTTTTTAGCGTTAATGATCTAAACGAAAGTCGTAGTATTCGTTAAACCGAGAAGTTCGATAAAAAGAACGCCCAAATCTGACTTCGTATGAGGAAGTTATGATTTTTCGAAGTTTCACCTTAGCAGTAGACAACTAAAAACTCGAATTTTAGATCGAGCGACTTTAGCTGACACAACCTAAACGATAATTGAAGGTCTCGTCATTAGTAGCACAACCGTAAAAATTCTGATGAAAACGGACGTCGGATGAAAAAGTTATGAATTTTTAATGGATTTCCTGTCCTGGTCTGTTAAAAATAATAATAAAAAAATAAAAGTCAAAATTAGCCGACGAAGTCTAAACAGAAGTTGTATAGCGTAATTTTAGCTACGCGTGCATATAAAAAACATCAAAAACGAAGATCGTATGCGAAAGTTTTGGATTTTAGAAGTTTTGGCGCGAAAATCGAGAAAATTCGCATAGTCACATTTTGCCACGTCACCTTCGCTGAAAGAGTGCCACGTGTCCTGCTGAGTCACCGAGCTGCTGAGTCATGCGAAGCCACATGTCGGATTCTGATTTGACCGAACGGAGGTCCAATTCGAGGCTCGCATATGGACCGAACCTCGCAGCGCTTAGCTCTGAGCTTCGCACATGGGTCATGACTCCGCGGTCTAATCAGCAAGTGCCACTGAGGCCTTCGCACGTGCTGACCACCTGCACGCCGGAACCGACTTCGGACACATGCTT
This sequence comes from Lactuca sativa, assembly GCF_002870075.4. NCBI lineage: Eukaryota > Viridiplantae > Streptophyta > Magnoliopsida > Asterales > Asteraceae > Lactuca > Lactuca sativa. Next base: position 59,737,061 of record NC_056624.2, read on the forward strand.
CGGAACAATCACAAAAAGGCAGCAACCCCTTCGCACATGCTACCCTCGTGCAAGGCACCCCCTGCGAGACCTTTCAGCCGTCGGATCAGGAGCCTCTCAGTCGTTGGATTAGGACTTCGGACCCTATAAATAGAAGGGTACCTGCGAGCCTTCTCAGGTAGAATTGGATAATTGCCATTTTTCACCCCTTTCTTCATCTTTTCTTCACCTTAACCTTCCCCAAAGCTCCGGTATCGATTGTAAACCTCGAAATACTCCACGAAGTTCCCGCGAAGCCCGAAAAATTTATCTTTTCGGTTTCGAAGCCATACTTTTGTAGAGCCCGGTTTCTCAATAAAACTCCCCGTTTTATTAGAAACGATCGTTTTAGGAAACGAATTGCTGCCTGATTTTCATCAAAACATGTGAGTGTGTAGTTGCTTTCAATTTACACATCGACATGATGTATTTACCTTGAAATACGTCTTATGTGTAAATATGTTAATTGTTTATTTGATGTGACTGTTGAACTGATGTTTTATACAAGTTGTAAACTGTATATGCTTTTTACCTACAAAATATGTTGGGTAGAACATGAGTAGATGAAATAGTTGATGTGTGTTAAATTTGTGTGAGGCCTCGATGTCGATGTTGTTGTTGTTGTTGTTGTTGTTGTTGTCATCTAGCGGAGTATAGATGACGACCACAGACTTTTCTAGACAGTCCAGTGGAACACTAGCAGGTTCGCAGCTTGTAGGTGTTGATGAATTAAATGTTCATTGGCGTACTCCATCCCCCTCATGGTTGCCTTTAGGACATGTATGGCTGAGGAAACCCCTTAGCGGTAGTGTCCATTCCGATGATATTCCTTAGGCTAGGTCCCTTGTGATAGGTGTTTAGGGACGTACAGTGAGGACAATGGGAATGGGTAATCAAGGTTGTTGTTGATTGGTGAACTTAAAAAGTATCTTATTAATGTGGGTTGAAAACCTTATATGCTCACCAGGCTCCCAAGCCTGACCCACTCAGTTTTATGATTACAGGTAGTGGACCCCGAGCGTAGTTGGAGGACGATGAGAGATTTTCGGATTATAGGCCAATAGTTGTAAATAACCGTTGAAAGGCTTATAATGTCTTGTTTATGCTTTTGATCTGTATCGGAACATGACATCCCGAGGTTTTGATATGAAATGAAACTATACATTTCTTAAAGAAGACTTTGATAAACTTTTATCATGTTTTATTTTGGGAACAAATTCCGCAACATCTTTTAAAAAGATTTCTCTGATTTTATTTTAAAAAGCATAAATTAAATCGGTCTTTTCTGGCCGAGAAAAGACAGACGAAAACGAACATCAGATATAGAAGTTATGGATTTTTAACGAAATTACCCTATCCCGGCCTATTTAAAATAAAGTATTAAAATTTAAATTCAAAATTAGCTAACGAAGTCTAAATGAAAGTTGTAGAATATATTCTCACCTTCGCGTGGATATAAAGAACGTCAAAAACGGAGCGCGTATGCGAATGTTACGCATTGTTGAAGTTTTTAGCACACACTTCGAGGCTTATCCAAAGGAGTACGCCCAACGTACTTAATGCATGGACTCGGACCACCCACGTCGCCCCTACACCCTCTACGGCAATCTCTTTTGAAGACCAGAGACCGGAGACGTCATCGCTGACGTACGCCCCGCGTATGAGGGTACGCCCAACATACTTCGGAGTACGTCACTTTTACTCCCCGTTTAGCATCCCGAGACGACCCCGACACCCCAGTTTCATACCCCAGCCCCGACGAAGGTCCGAAGCCCCGAGATTCCCGAGAATCTCGCCACTTTCCAGTCGGAGTGCCGCCCGAGAAAAAGCTCGTTTTCTTCGAATCGTCACACTTTCCAAGTGAGTTCATACCCCTACCTTCTTTTCAAGTATTTTCATATTTTAGGGGGGGGGAATACAAGTGCAATACGAGAAAAACTTATCGTTTTATACAGATCCAAATACACCACCTACATTTTTATAAATGTTAAATAACTTCAATATCAACGTATAATCTATATACAAGGTTAGTATTACATCGAGTTTTTATCACCAAATGGTAAACACTTTCGGAAAAACTATAATGGGTATAGTTTACAAGTTATTCATTACATCTTTACGTAAGCATTATGAAAATGAAATACTTTCATCTACACGAAACATAGAGTTTTCTTTCATAAATCTATTAATACTAAGTGTTGTGAGACATTCAGCTTCAACGTACTCTCAAGTATGCATTTCAAGCCCTGTATTATAAACCATAATCTTTTGGAAGGAGAGCGTCATACTTGTGTATAGATCTATACAGGACTGACAATCTCGCACCTAAACTGTTAGCTACAGTTAGACCGACAGGTCTGGGGTGACAAACGTCATAACACAACAACGCCTGAAGAACGTTGTTACAGGCAGTCTGGGTCAATAGCTGGTTATAAAACTCACAGGGAAGTATTAAATAAGTTTGATTTATGAGACTCTTGAATGCATCCAGTAAATACTTTATTTTGAGTATAAATTCACTTTCATCATTTGAGCACGAAAGATACTATTGCACTCTAGCCTTCGGAACTTTTTCAAACTATGGAAAAAAAATATTGGATTTTCTAGAAAACACATTCAGTTATTTTTACTAAAAGACATACAAATTTTAGTACAAAAACGCTTATGAACTCACCAACTTAATTGTTGATAATTTTTCATAACTAGTTGTATTTCTTAGGGAATCAGTAATATAGGTAACCATCAGCTTTTGGAGAAGGAACGCTAAGGCGTCTATTATCAAAATATTTTAAATCATCATATTTGTAATATTCTTTTGAAACATGTATTACATGCAACAATGTAAGTTTTTGTTATATATATATGATGGTTGTGTTTACTTTCTTTACAATATTCAACTGTTATGATACTACGTTAAGTCACCCACCCCCGAATGTTTCCGCCGTTCTGGTTTGGGGGTGTGACAATCAGACTACACTTTCCTTGGTACTTAGGTAAGTATTCAAATACATGTCTCACAAATTTGTTCCCTCAACGAATTCACGAATAATACAATGAAAATCCTTTTTTTGTAAACAACATGTAATTTCGTAAAAGTAGTTTGTTCGTTCCACAAAGTATACCTATCATAGTTTGTTAATTTGTTTTTTGTGTTAGAATTTGAGCTTTTAAAAGAGTTGTGTCTTAACATCCTTTGTCAATTCTTTGTAAAACTAGTAGTAACGATCTTCCATATTTAATAAGTTTCACGTTGCATGTTAACGGTAAGAAAGTATAATAAGTAAAATTATATTTTTAAAGCACTGGATTTCTTGTGTTTTAATTGTATCCCCCCCTAAAAACATTGAAAATGCTTGAAAAAAATAATGGGGTATGAACTCAGCTCGAATGTGTGTGCTCGGTTGAGTCGTGAAGTACTAATGGTAATCCTCGGATTAGAATACGTGACAATAGTCGTATCCTAAAAATAATTATCCCTGATGTTGTATTTAAATTAATAATACATTAATTTAAGTAATAAATTAAAAAGTTGTATTAATAATTAAAGTATTAGTAAACACTTTAATTATGTAAGAATGACTTACAATAGTTATTTGGAATTAATTGGAAATGTTGAAATGGGTTCGTGGATGGAAAAAGGAGTTTTCGGTTGACGTGATGAGTTTACGGTGAGTTCTTGGTGGATGTTTGAATATTTGAAGATTTGAATAAGTGTTCTTGGTGTTCTAGGTGAAAACTTGAAGATTTGGGAAAAACACTTGAAGATTGAGAGAAAAAGGGGTCTTCTCGGATGATAGTTGAGAGAAAATCGGGAGAGTTCACGAAAGGAAAATGTGGGAAATGAATTGGTTCACGGCCTTAAAAGGCTTGGGCTTTATGTGTTTTCGGTTCACTACATGGGGTTTTCGCCCCTAAATAGGCCTCGGGTGATGTTCACGGTCATAACTTGGTTGTGAACCCATTTAATCATCTTTCCAAGCCGTAAAATACATTTATGAACCATTCTTGGCCATAAAACCCTATGTTCTAGATGCCTTTGGATCGTAATCCCCTTCATCTTTAATCAATTTAGGCTGTAAACTTCAATATGGGGGTTATTTATCTTTTCCACCATAATATTTTGCCCAATGTTGGATCATACCTTCCTAATTTAATTTAGGTTTCTATCTGTACTTCTTTGTTAGCTCTATAAACAAGCACTAGGGCTATATATAGGACATCATGCAACAAGGATGTGAATATGGTTTACACTAGTGCTAGGTTAGGCTTTAGGATTTACTGGGTCTAAAATTTCGCAGTTGTGACATCATCCTCCCATTAGAGGGAGTTCCGTCCCAAAATTCGAATTTTGAATGGTTAATCGAACTAGGAAAGGAGGTGGGTACTTTGGTTCTCTCTGATTCTCGTTCCTCATTGAATTCAGATCCTTGTTTAATGTTCCAGCAGATTTTCAATTTTGAGTCTAATGTTCTGATCGGTAGAGCATGTGTGGGTTTGGTTTACTTGTCTATGTTCATCCAACTGATAGGATGTCCACTCATAGTCCTGGGCAGCTTTTTTCCTAATGTTCATGGTAGGAATCATAACTGGTTATTTATCACCTCCCCGTGTATACAAGTCGTATATAATTAAGATTTATAAGACGGTCAAATGGTGAGTCTGCCCCAATTCCACAATCAAACAAGAAACATGCCACACCCCAAAACCATGAATGGCGGAAACATTATGGGGTGGAGGACGTCATGTACAGTATCACAACAATGAATAGTAGTAAACAAGCAACAACATCATCCATTTCATTAATAATATAATTTCATACATGTGTGTTCTATCAAGTTATATAGACACCAAAATATACATATCAAAATAAAAGATGAGTCTTCAACGAACTCCATCTTCTCAAAAGCTTGGCACATGTACCTGTCTATTGGTGACCTAAGAATACAAGTTATTTTGAAAGCGACTATCAACTTAAAGCTGGTGAGATCATAAGTATATTAATGTTTGTACTTGTATGAAAGCATTTGTAAGATGTTTGTAAGATGTAATGTATAAGTTTTGTAAAGTTTGTATTCGTTTGAACTATCCTAGAAAACCCTATGTTTCCTACTGAGAGTAGCCTTCTACCAAGGCATCTAGTAACTGTGTGTGTCTCTTGTAAGAGTGTGTATTTTCCCAAATCCGACTATCATTAACCAAAAATATAGTTTTTACATTACCGTGCATCGTGTGAATGTTCATGAAGTGAATGTAATGGGATAAATATTATAGTATTGTAGTGTTGTATTACGTAACTACTGTTGTACTAAATACCTTAAACCAATTGTTATTTAAAGTACCATGTGATCGACCTGTACCCCGCTACCGACTCAATAGTAAAACGACGATGTAAGATGTTGTAAGAAATGACATTTGGCACCCATAGACTTGCAAGTCCCACTGTAGCGAGCAGCAAGGTGTAGGATAGTCAATCCAGTATAGATCTATACGCAAACTCATACGCTCCCCAATTAAGGAGATTCTGGATATAGAAACGGTCATGGAAGGTAGTTCCATGACCCGTTTAATGGCTCACATAACTGAATGTAATGTATATGTAATGTATGTGTAATGTATGTGCTAGCTGTATTGTGTGTTCTTCCTCTGTCTAGCCTGTATGTTCGTTTCTCATCACTATGTATTATGTTTGTTTCTCATCACTATGTATTATGTTTGTTTCTCTTCACTATGTATTATGACTCATGTATGAACTGACTCTTTGTATGATTCATTGTTCTTGTATTAGTATTAGTAAAACCCTAAACTACGCCCATTGTAGTTTACTAGTAATATAACTTGTACGTATGAACATGGAAGTATGCCCTTGCTACCCAAGGGTATTGAATTGACTGGAAGAACCTTTATGACTATATATGTACACATAATATATGACTAATAGTTAAATGACCTTCGGACGAATACCCGATATCTTACTAGACCACATCCCAACGGGGAAAAGGAAATAAAGCGAGTTGGCCTTCCTAAGCCTTTTAAACATTGCTTATATAACTATACAAACATAGGCATGCATTTGATAATAAGTATAAAAGAGTTTAAGTAATAGTATTTGATAAGTAAAACAGTTTGTAAAACAGTTTGAAGCAAAACAGTTTGATAAACAGTTTCAACAGTAAGTAAACCACTGGTTTTGTAGTTATTAATCACATGTGATTGATGTAATAACTATAAGTATTTCACTTGTATTCCCCCCACCCATAAAAGCTCTTAAAAACATTTAAACCATTGATTAGGGGTATGAACTCACCTATAGTGAGTGGTATGGATGAACTGAAGATGTAGGATTGCTAGGTGTCAAGTGAGGTCTTGAACACACTCTATGATCCCAGTTAACATATAATATCACATATATGTATCCAATTAGTGTTTAAACAACTAATAAACAAAGTCAAGACACCTTAGGACATGCTAAACACCTTATACAAGTGTTATAAGTCCCAAGGATTGCATCTAAGTGTTGTAGGGAAGGGCTAGTGTGTTTGGGGTTCAAGGAACACTCCATTAGGGTGTTTACGGTTTTGTGGTCACTAGCAAAAGGGTTTACGGTCGTAAGCTCACCCCCTTTGTGACGATTTGTTGTTTGAAGCTTTCTAAGCCAATCCAAGCATTCCTACTTCATGTTTAAGCCTTAGGAAGTGTTGTTGATGAGTTCAAAAACTCTTAGATCGATTAGATCTTTCACAAGAACGATAAAAGTAGTGAAACAGTTTATGATTAATATGAGTATGAACACATAAAAGAATCAAACTTATGCTTATGATTGAAAACTGAGTCACGCCTCAGCAGAGCTCGATGAAGAACTTCCGCTGTAGAGGCGAGCTAGGGTTTACAAGAAATGTAAAACAAAAGCAATAAATGCGATAACATCTAAGTCTGCATGCATGCAGCTTATATACTAAACCCTAATACAAAATAATGCACAGCTGGACAGGCCCAATACCTGCATTCAAACTAGGCTATGGACCGAGCCCATGACGCAATCCAATAGACTCTACAATCTCCCCCTTTGTGTCAAATGAAGCGAGAGATTATTTCTTCTGAACAGGCTTCACCATCTAGATAACTTCGAATAATCGAGGAATAATGGCAAGAAGAGTTTGTCTAAACTGAATGTACCACCTCAGCATGTCAACGAATAGCTTCTTATCAGTAGCACTGTTCTGGTCACACCTTTGGATGATCTCCAAGATATGCTCGAGACAAATCGTCGAGAAAAGGTGTTTGTCGACAAGAGCGAACATGCATTTTTGGCCTTCGCCCCTGAGGAACATGACTGTATGGTACTTCGAATCAATTTTCCCCTTGATCATGGTGTTGAAATTGCCAGCTTTGCCCATGGTTTTGATCGTTGGTCGCTTGTGTCTGGCAGAGGCAATCTCCTGGTCCATCTTCGCTACTTCATGAATGTAGCAAACAAGCATACGCTTGACATAATCGATGATAGGCGGATACTCCAGGGGATTCGACAGTAGAATGTTGTTGAGGAGTATCCAGTCATGGGGATTGAGGTTCGATAGATCAGCAAGGGAAAAATGGTGGACTAAGCCTTCGGTTCCTCGAGTCACCCTGAAATTGACATTGATAAATTTCCCTGCTAAATAGGGCTTCATCACCCTGACTGTGGTTATCTTCTTTGAGCTCCAAGTCGGGTATTGAGGTTGAGCAAACTCCAAGTAAAACTCTAACAGATCCCTATCTACCTTCGGGTCCAGAGATGGAATGGCAACAGTCAAGTTGAAGCAGTGGAAGATGAACGCCTTTCGAGTGATTGGCATATCAAACTGTGTATCCTTGGAGTCGTCAAGGCCAAAGGACATCATTGGCTCGAGCCATAGAACAGTTGGCTCGTCGAGTGCACACCACTAGAGCGAGTCTTTAGTCCATACTGGAAACAAAGACTTTTTCTTCACAAGGAGCTTTGCCTCCTTTCGCTTCTGTTCTAACTCAGCGCGTTGCTTCATGGTGATTTCTTCCGTTTGTTTTTCAGAAGTATTGTCCTTTGGGACAGGTTTCTTGAGAATGTCGACATACACATCATCTTCATTGTCTGTGTCGTCTTCACCAATCTTCTTCTTCTTCTTCTTATCTTTGTTACGGACCGAAGCTTCATTAACCTTCGGTTCAGCAGCTGGTTTTGAGCTAGAAGGAGGAGGTTGCTGCTTTGACTCGTTCTCTCCCCCTTGTTTCGGTTGGACCCCAGTCACCGGAACACCCATGATACGGCTGAGAACGTCCAATACTGGTATGAGCTTGTCTGCCAAATGCCTTCTGACAGTTATAGTGATAAGAGGATCACTCGCCTCAATAAGGTGAAGGAGGATGGAGTGAACATCGGCAGCAGAACTCCGGATAACCTCCCTTTTTGATTTGAGGTCATTAATCTCCGTATTAGCAGTACGCACCTTGTATAGTTGCAATTTAAGTTGGGCTGTACGTCTGTCAAGCTCGTCCATAATTCGATTTTCCATAGCTAAGTCGGCTTCCAGTTGAGTTAAGCGTTCGTTGGCTTTAGCATGGAGCGATGCATTTGCTTCTTCAATGTCATGGTGTGCCGCTTCCAGGTTTGAACAATCAGATTGAAAAGTCTTTTGAAGAGTCTTTACTGAGGTGTTGACAGTTGCAGCATTCTTGGCAACAACAGCCTGCAGAGAATCTAGAAATAGATGAGCTTCTGATACTAGTTTATCGACTTTTGCGGTCGCTTTCTTGCACTCTTTAGTCGAGGCATCAACAGCAATAGAGGCCTGTTGACATTGGGAAGAGGAGGCTTCGATAGCCTTGGCTGCAGCAGATAGGGTAGCACTATGTTCAGCAACAACCGACGAGAACAATGCTTTTAAAGCAGCTTCTGAAGAGGCACCAGAGGAGGAAGAGGAAAGCAGTTGATCAAGCTTGTCATTTACTGCTTTGAGATGATGTTTGGTAATTGGCTCGTCATCATCATCCTCACTCTGCACTCGATAAGGACTGAAATATGTGGAATCGAATTCCAATTCCTCACCGCCCAAAATGGGACTTGTTTTAGTAGATTGTGTAGGAGACAAGGGTTTTGAAGAAGGTGGAGGTTCGGTTGTAAATGTAGGTTCGGTTGTAAAAGGAGGTTCGGTTACATGTGGATTTGGAGCGGTAAAGGTACGTTTAGTAGTAGTGGTTGAGGTTGTATCTGTGAAAATGGGAGTGGGAATAGGAATAGTGGTGTGTAACACCCCGAGATTCAGTTGCATATCTTTCATCCTTGTTATTTATTGTATTGTCATGTTTAGTCCTTGAGTGGGTACGCTGCACGTACTCACGCGCTTAATTTGGACGCGGAGTCGGCAAGGTACGCTGGGCGTACCTAGAGTTACACCGGGCGTACCCGGCCCAGGTGCAAAAACCCTAATCCTCCTTGTGCACTATTTAAAGGGTGTTATGGCTCATTCCTTAGCCTCCATCAGTGAGTGAAACCCTAAAAGAGAGCCCCATCGTTCTTAGTGTGTGAGAGTGTTGATTTGAGCTTGTTGGTGCTTTAGAGGCTTGGTGAAGAAGAAGGAAAGGAGAACTTGGAGGCTAAAGCTTGAGGTGCCATTTTGGATCTGAGATCTACAGAGGAAAGAGCTACTCTTGGAGGATAAAGTTCAAAACTTTCCTCTTTTTTTGGTTGTTGTAGTATGTGTCATTTTTAGGGCTAAAAAACCCCAAAGGTAGAGACTTTATGAGTGTAAAGTACTCCATGGTCCGAGATCTGTCCCTTTTTAGTGTTATTAGTGATGTAGAGCCATAAAGTTCCCATCTTGGATGTTACTTTGGAGTCATGCATGTGTTTTAAGCCTTCTAGAGTTGAGGGTTGGTCTTAACTGATTAAGACCTCAAGAGCAAGAGGACTGATATAGGGGAGTACGCCAAGCGTAATTCCTAGTACGCGCAGCGTACTGCGAGGTGCTCCCCGATTCTGTGGTGCAGCCGGGTACGCCCAGCGTACACATCTGGTACGCGCAGCATAACCCGGAGAGTTGACTTTTAGGGTATGGTCTATTGTGGGGCCTTTGAGCTATGGAAGGGGTAAAATGGTCTTTTACCCTTCTGAGAGTGTCATAAGAGAGCATAGTCTAGCCTTGAGAGTTATACTAAATAGAGTATTATTTTTATATGCTTAGACGGAGGCTAGGCTAGCATTTACCGAGTCAGAGATTTACCGAGATACCCGAGGTAAGTCTTCTCACTATACTTTACCTAGTGTGGTAACAGAGTTAAGAGACAGAGTATTATAGAGTTATATGCCAGTGTGATTGCATGTTATTATGTGTTGTGATTTATTGTGATATGTGATATGCATGATTCAGAGATACAGAGTTGGGACTTTCGGGTCCCTAGAGTTAGGGCCAGAGGGCCCACAGGGAGTTGGGGCTGGAGGGTCCCACTGAGACACATTGACCAGAGGGACAACAGAGTTACAGCCTCGAGTGGCTATTATGTGCTTATTGTGGTATTTTGGGGAAACTCACTAAGCTTATGCTTACAGTGTTCAGTGTTATGTGTTTCAGGTACCAGTGATGACCGCGGGAGGGCGCCGGCTTGATTCGTACACACATATGGGAATTTGATGTATTTTGATATTGGGAGACATTGTGATTTGAAAACTTGATTTTATGACGTTTTGTGAACGAATTGTTTAATTAAAAATGTGTTTTTAAAAGTGAAAAATTGTTTTAATTTTTACGGTGTTACAAGTTGGTATCAGAGCCTAGGTTTGAGGGATTCGGGTGCACCTTCGGGCGTATCTGAACTCAAACCAAGGATTTGAGAAAAATTTTGATAATAAAACAAGTTTTCAAAAGAAGAACTTTCGAGATAAACAGAGCAGAGTCGTGTGTACGAACAGCCAGCGCCCAAACGGTGATTTCCCAAAATACCATCATTATAAGTGTTATAATATATGATGTAATATGTTATCTGATGAGCTATGATATGCATGCTAGAGTAGACTAGGTATTCTTATTAGGACTAGAGTGGCCTGATATGTGATGCCTGAGTCTAGGAGTCTTTCTGCTATGAATATTTCAGAGTGGTTAGGTAGTAGCGAGGCGATTTTGAGAGATCTTTTGCGGGTATCATATGATTAGAGAGAGTAGAGTGCTTGGGACATGGGACTCTGGGAGGAGGACTTGGGGTGGATGCTGATGCGGTGTGGACGGTAGTATTGGGCCCGTACTACTAAAGACATTGGGTCAGTGCATAGTCCAACTAAGAATCTTTGGAGTACCAGGGAACAAGTAGGATGGAGTACTCGAGTGTGAGTATACTCGAGCGAGTCCCTGATATTATTCTAATGTTGTATTTCAGAGAGAGAGAGATCATGGTTGGGACTCGCCAGACATCAGGGACCAGTGACACGAGGGATGAGGAGATCCGTAGGATCATCCAAGAGGAGGTGGCTGCGGCCATCAGGGCAGAGACACCAGAGATCTTCGGGTCTATCAAGACCACGTTGATAGAGACATTTGATGAGAAGTACGCTGCTCTTTCTGAGGCTGCTGTTGCTGCAGCCACTGCAGCCATAGTTGCGACGAGGCCGCAGGGTGGTGATGTGTTGCTGTTACGAGAGTTCAGCAACACGAAACCACCGGAGTTTGACGGGACCCAGGACCCGATTGCGGCGATGAGATGGATTTCAAACATAGAGGGGTGTTTCTTCACTTGCTCATCTCCTGAGCATTTGAGAGTCCGGTTCGCGCTGAACTAGCTTCGCTTGGGGGCGAAGGACTGGTGGAAATTTGTGAAGGCGCACTATACGCCTGCTGAGCTTGCAGCAGTGACCTGGGAGAGGTTCATTGCTATGTTCCGAGATGAGTACGTTCCCCAGGTGGAGAGGGAGTGTTTGGCCCAGGAGTTTCTGACCCTCAAGCAGGGTACTGAGTCTGTTACTGTGATCACGAGGATGTTTCATGAGCGGGCGATGTTCTGCCCAGAGCACGTGTCCTCCGATCAGGCACGTATGAGTCGATATTTGAGCATTCTGAGGAGGGACATATGTGAGTTCGTGGCGAACTCGACGTACCGGACATTTGCCGAGCTTCAGGAAAATGCCCGGAAGAGGGAGATAGAGCTGGAGACTCAGGCTAGGGAGGAGGCTGAGTCTCAAGGGAGGGATCGGGGACCGGCACAGTCCAAGCCGGTAGACAAGCGGGCCAAGCCCGCCGATTCAAGATCAGGGAACCAGAGGGGCCGCACTTGTGGCAAGTGCGGCAAGAGCCACGACGGAGTGTGTAGAGCAGGGTCTTGCTACAAATGTGGCAAGGAGGGGCATATAGCCAAGGACTGCCCCAAGGGGTTTGCAGTATGTTTTCACTGCAACCAGACCAGACACCGGAAGGCAGAGTGTCCGTAGTTGCGAGGATCATCACAGGGAGCACCTCAGGGATCTGCCCCTGCCGCCATCAGAGCTACCGAGAGTTGGCCAGTGAAGGCCGAAGCGCCGAGGGCACGAGGGAGAGCCTTTCAGTTGACCACGGAGGAGGTCCGCGCAACGCCCGATGTCGTGGCTGGTATGTATTCTTTCATGTATTTATTTTGATGATTGAGATATTGTGCTAATATTATGTTATGCGTAGGTACTTTTCTTGTGAATTCTGTACCTGCGTTGGTGTTATTTGACTCGGGTGCGAGTCGGTCTTTTGTATCTTTGGCTTTTAATCAGCAGATCAGTGTTAGTCATGAGGCGTTGAGCCGGCCTCTGAGAGTTTCCATTGCTGACGAGAGGGTGATTTATGCCACAGAGGTGATCCGAGAGTGTGTATTCGAGATTTTCGGTGTTGAGTTCCCGATTGATTTGATTCCTATTGCGATGGGTGATGTCTGTGTCATTGTGGGCATGGACTGGTTGAGTAGATTCGGTGCGGTTATCGACTGCGAGCGATAGCTGGTGACCATACGAGACCCTAGTAGGGGAGTTCTTACGGTGTACAGCGAGGGTACACGTTCTAGGTCAGCGTTTTGTTCGGCCTCAAGGGTGAGGCAGTGTCTACAGCAGGGTTGTAAGGGCTTTGTGACGTATGTGATGGATACGCGGGTTGATTCAGGGAGACCGAGGTCAGTTGAGGAGGTTCCGATAGTGCGTGAGTTCCCGGATGTATTTCCAGAGGAGTTTCTGAGTGTGCCTCCCGTGAGGCAAGTGGAGTTCAGTATCGATTTGGTTCCGGGGGCTGCGCCTATTGCCAGGGTGCCCTATCGCCTTGCACCTCCAGAGATGCAAGAGTTATCCTCACAGCTTCAGGAGCTGTTGGGGAAGGGGTTTATTCGGCTGAGCTGCTCGTCGTGGGGAGCGCCTATCCTTTTTGTCAAGAAGAAGGATGGTTCACACCGGATGTGCATTGATTACCGGGAGTTGAACAAGCTGACGGTCAAGAACCGTTACCCGTTGTTGAGGATCGATGATTTGTTCAATCAGTTGCAGGGAGCATCTTGGTTCTCCAAGATCGATTTGAGGTCTGGGTATCATCAGGTAAGGGTGCAAGATGAGGACATCTAGAAGACAGCGTTCAGGACTCGTTATGGTCATTATGAGTTTGTGGTGATGCCTTTCGGACTCACCAATGCCCCAGCAGTGTTCATGGATCTCATAAACAGAGTGTGCAGGCCGATGTTGGATTGGTCGGTGATCATGTTCATCGACGATATTTTGGTGTATTCAAGATCCAGAGAGCAGCATGAGGAGCATTTGAGGGAGATCCTCGGAGTTCTGAGATCGGAGAGGCTTTACGCCAAATTCTCCAAGTCTGATTTCTGGTTGCGATAGGTCCAGTTCCTAGGGCACCTTGTTAACTAGAAGGGGATTTTGGTCGACCCGGCCAAAGTGGAGGCAGTGATGAGTTGGGAGGTGCCGAGGTCACCCTCCGAGATCAGGAGTTTCTTGGGGTTGGCAGGCTATTATCGGAGATTTATCAGGGATTTCTCCAAGATCGCCGTGCCACTCACCAGGTTTACCCGGAAGGGTGTCGCTTTTTCATGGGGACCAAAGCAGCATACCTCTTTTGAGACGCTTCGCCAGCGGCTATGTGAAGCCCCAGTGTTAGCCCTCCCGGAGGGGATGGAGGACTTTGTGTTGTATTGTGATGCATCGATCTTGGGGTTGGGAGCGGTGCTGATGTAGAGAGGGCATGTGATAGCATACGCATCGAGGCAGCTGAAGCCTCATGAGACGAGGTATCCCACCCACGATCTTGAGTTGGGGGCAGTGGTGTTTGCCCTCAAGATTTGGCGTCACTATCTGTACGGGGTTCGGTGTACGATATACACGGACCACAAGATTCTGAAGTATTTGATGGATCAGCGTAACCTAAACATGTGACAGAGGAGGTGGTTGGACGTGGTCAAGGATTATGATTGTGAGATCCTGTACCAACCGGGCAAGGCTAATGCTGTAGCCGGTGCACTGAGCTGCAGTGCGGAGAGCGCCCCGTTGCGAGATGTATGTTTGAGATTGACCGTGATGGATCCGGTGTTGGACGCCATTCGTGGGGCACAGGCTGAGGCTGTGCGGCCTGAGATGCAGAAGATAGAGCGAGTTGTTGGGTTGGTATTGGAATTCATTACCGATGGTCGGGGGCTTATGACTTTTCAGGGGTGTATCTGGGTACCGTTTGTGGGAGGGACGCGTACCATTTTGATGGAGGAGGCTCATCAGTCGAATTTCTCGATCCATCCTGGGGCCACTAAGATGTATTTAGACCTGAGGAGGGAGTATTGGTGGCCATGTATGAAGAGGGATGTCGCATGGTTTGTTGAGAGGTGCTTAACCTGCCGTAGGGTTAAGGCCGAGCACCAGAGACTGCATGGTAAGTTGCAGCCGTTGGAGGTTCCCAAATGGAAGTGGGAACAAATTACCATGGATTTTATCACGAAATTGCCAAGGACTGGTAGGGGAGTCGATGCAATTTGGGTGATTGTGGACAGGTTGACAAAGAGTGCCCACTTCCTTGCTATCAGTGATATCTCTTCCGCAGAGAAGTTGGCAGATATGTACGTGAGGGAAGTGGTATCTCGGCATGGAGTGCCGATCTCGATTGTCTCAGACCGATATGTGTGTTTCACTTCTAGATTCTGGAAGAAGTTTCATGAGGAGTTGGGTACTAGGCTGAATTTTAGTACCGCATATCACCCCCAAACTGACAGACAGAGTGAGCGGACAATTCAGACGCTCGAGAATATGCTCCGGGCATGTGTTTTGGATTTCGGGGGAAGTTGGGACACGTATTTGCCCTTGGCAGAGTTTTCCTACAATAACAGCCATCATTCGAGCATTGGTATGCCACCATTTGAGCTGTTGTATGGGAGGAGGTGTCGGACTCCCATTTGTTGGGGTGAGGTCGGGCAGCGTGTTATGGGTAGTACAGAGATTGTGCTGCAGACGACTGAGCAGATACAGCAGGTCAAGCAGATGTTATTGACCGCTCAGAGTCGTCAGAAGAGTTATGCGGACAGGCGTCGGTCCGAGCTCGAGTTCCAGGTCGGCGACTTTGTACTCCTGAAGGTCTCTCCTTGGAAAGGAGTGATCCGATTCAGGAAGAGGGGCAAGTTGGGGCCCCGTTATATAGGTCCTTTTCGGATAATTGCAAGGGTAGGCAGGGTAGCCTACCGGTTGGAGCTACCTGCAGAGTTAGGTCAGATCCATGACACTTTCCACGTGTCGCAATTGCGAAAGTGTATAGCCGATGAGTCGGCAGTGGTACAATTGGAGGATATTTAGGTGGATGCGAGCCTAAATTATGCTGAGAGACCGGTAGCAATCAGAGATCGCCAAACCGTAAAAACATAAAAATGAGTGTTTTCTTGTGCTTTTTATGTGACAAATAAATCAAGGAAGGATCTAGACTTGTTACAAAGGCTTTTGATGGACTAAAGCACCCTAAGGCACCTTAACTTGGTGTTTACGGTTCAAGAACTTCTTGAACCGTGAACACCTTGTTCTTGGTGTTCTTGGCTGATTCCTTGATGTAAAGATGTATAGAAAACTTGAAAAGACTCTAGGATAGAAGTACTTACTATGTGGAAGCTTGAAAGGAGCTAAAATCCAAGAACACTAGTGTGTGTTCTTGGTGTTCTTGGTGAAAAAGAAGAATCAACCTTTTTGGAATGATTTCACGGTTAGAAGTGTTTTAAATCACTAGGTCTAAGAATATAATCACTTAAGGAAGCTAGAAACACTTACTAGATTGAAGATCTTGAAAATCTTTTTGGATGATACTTGAGAGAGAATGGTTTTGGATCTTGAGAAGTTTTGGAAAAATTGAAAATAATGACTAGATCTTCTATATATACTCTCAGATTTAGGGTTTTTTTCAGAAAATATTTTATTCAAGCAGTAAACTCTAACTTCTTAGAGTTTTGGAATAACTGCATTGAACAATAACCCTAGTGCATCCTCTCTCCTGTTATCACTAACGTGTGAAATCCTGAAATACTCAAACTTACTCTAAAAAGTCTGAAAATTGACAGCAACTGTTCTGACTTCTATTGACTTGATATGTTTATACATAATAGAAATTTCCGGTTGTCACAAAACAGGAGATAGGGTTGAAAGACACATCCTAAGTCCGTAGAATCTTAATTATTTACCACCCTCGCGTATACACCTAACAGTGATAGATTAACCGTATTTTTCCCTGGTCTCTGTGTTTAAACTTGACTTGCCGCACGTGTGGTAACATGAAAGGTCTGCTGGGAATACTTCAGAAGGTTACGAAAAATATGATAACCCTTGCATGAGTACTTCAGTGGTTGAAGCGAGAGACGATTCTGAGGTCGGTATCGGATTTCTCGTTAAGAGTGATGAGAGCTTCGTTGATCAGTCGGTTGGAGCGAAGGGTCATTCGGTAGTACGCATGATTGCTATGGTAAGATCCAATCCAATCTAGGTCGGATGACGTCGTCGGAACTTCTTATTGACACACATGTTAAGTCGGTTCAGAAGGAGTGATGGTCAAGGCGATAGTGCATCCTATGTGTACGTTTCTAGTGTTTTCAGTTCTATCCGTGTTATTACTACTGCAAGCATTTTGTACTGCATCAAGCGAGTACTAATAGTAGAAGTGGTCCGATGGATGGTATTTATATTTAATATTATGATCCCCATCAGGCCCATCTATAATCTCTTGTTGTCTACAAGTCATATATATTTAAGGCTGAGAAGACAGTAGACTGAGTGAATCTAACCTAAATCCAAAACCAAACAAGGAACAGGAAATAAGGCGGAATCATGCACTCTAAGTCTATATGTTCTTAATTATATATGACCCTAATGTTTACACTAAGCCATTATAGTTTACCTGTAAGGATACTTAGTTTTTGTTTGGACGATGCGGTTTGTTTGGACGAGGAAGCAATTTATGGTTAGGATTTAGTTGGTATCAGTTTTCATAAAAATTTAAGTTTTAAAAGTATTTTTATTTGGAAACGTACCGCTATACTCAGGTGGTTCCTGGATAGTCTCTCATGCGATGATCATCATCACTCTTCCATCTTCGCCAGAGTTTCTTGTCAATGGACAAACTCTCCTGTAGTTTCCCGTTTCGCCACACTTATAAAAGGTCTGGCTTACTCGATCGTATGGGACCTGAGAGATTGGTTGTGCCAGTGCCCTGTAGAAACGGATAGTGTGTCCCATCCTGAGGCAGTTCTTCCAATGCATCTTCCGGCGCACCTCGGTATGATGGAGGTTGCACTTATTACATTTTGGAAGGGTTCCAGCATATCGACTGACATGTGTTGGAGTGGCTGGTGTCGTGGCAGCATGAACTGCAACAATCTGTTGTCCATTTGAGAGCTATTTTTTGAATGTTTTTTGTTCTTCCTCCCAAATTTTTGTTTATAGTAACTCCCATTAGTTGACTCCAGATAGGGGTCATTATGCCTTGGCGGACTCCATGGTCCACCATTGTTCAAGCCAAACGTTTGGCACTGTCAAACGTAAGGGGTTTCACTGCTATCACATTTCCTTGGATTGGAGGGTGTAGTCCCCAAATGTATCTCTCTATCTTCCTGCTCACCAGGGTAACCATCCCGGGGCATAGTGAGGCTATATCGTTAAATCTATCGATGTAGGCTATTATGTCCGAGCCTACCATGGTAAGGTTCCACAGCTCTTGCTCTAGCTTTTGTATCCCTCCCCTTGGTAAGTACTCTTCCAGCATCATCTCTTTTAGATTCTCCAAGCCATCACGTTTTCCACTGGTAGAGTCAGTGACTTGACATGGCTATTCCACCATGTCATGGCTCTTTCAGAGAGGGTACAGGTAGCAAGCTTCACTTTGCTTCCTTCTGGGCATGCGCATATCTCAAAAATCGACTCCGTTTTCTCAAACCATCGCATTAGGGCGATGACTCCCCCACTCCCATTAAAGGATTTGGGTTTCCAATTCATGAAGTCCTTGTACGAACACTCTCTTTTGCGTCTGTGGCTTTCTCTGTGGTTAGAGTGGTTAGCCATTACCCGCTCCACTGGTACCACTTGCGTGGATTTGTGTCATGAAAGTTGTCACTGCAGCCTGAAAGATAGCAGGATTATACTGTGGAGGTGGTGGTGGCGGTGGTGCTGGTGGTGCATTGTTTTTGATTCTATTTGACTTCTTTGGCGACATCTTTCTGTCATAATGTTTAACAGATAGAATTATGGTAAATCTTTTAGTGGTGGTTACATGTTGAATGTTATTTGAACCCATGTTATCTTAGTTCCAAGTGTATCATGTTCTGACTTTTGAAAGCAATTCATAACAGAGGTATATGCATAATACACTTACGAATTTTTAATAGTAACCACCTTTTAAGTAAAATGATGTAATCTGGTTTACTGTTACTAGTTTTTTACTGATGTGAAGATAAGCCTAACACATAATATAAGTAGTGTAATCACTAAATTACTAGGTTGTATTAGTTGGTTAATTATTAGTATGATGTATAGGGTGCTCTGTCACCTAGCATGCCTCGTGAGTGGTTTCCTCTGTTCTCTGTCCTAGTTATGATTGACCTAGTTTCAGTTGTACGAATTTGTTGTCTCTAGACCTTCCTATGGTGTTCTTGCTCTCCATAGGTGTGTTGAATCCTTGTTATGTCATGCTTCGGGTTTATCACTGATCTCCATTACTTCATGATGGAAGTTCTGACTCTGAATTTCCAAGCGGACCTCGCATATCTGCTCCTGATAGGGTAAGGGTCCTAAATGATTTCTCTAGTTCCTTTCTCCTCGTCTGATCCCTTCTCGGAATCCTCCTTATGAATCCCTTCTTGTTCTTCCTTGACTCCTATGTTGACTGTTGTAGTGGAGTGGTTATCCCTATCTAGGCTGTTCATGAGAGAATGGGAATGTCTAAAGAATCCTATGAGATTAAGTAAAACATTTCTATTAAAAATAAATAAATTTTTATGAGGATGATCCTTACCGGGTCCTTTTATAATTATGTAGTGTATGCAGATTATATATAACCAAGATCAAATATACCTTCGAATAAGTGATCCTACTCTAATACCACAACCAAGCAAGGAACAGGAAGTAGTGCGAAGACCTACCAGTAAAGGTCATTTAGTTTTTTCAGATAAGTTAGTTATAGTGCCTAAAATACTCCTATAGTATTTTAATTGTATGTTTGATTCTAAAGTTTTTTGGTATATGGACTTGGTAAGTTTTCAGACTTGTTGTTATTGTATACCATCCTAAAATACTCATATAATATTTTGAACTTTATGTTTTGTTCTAGAGATTCTTTGTAAGTTGAGTTGGTTAGTTTTAGACTCGTTGCAACACCACTATCACTCCCAAACACATGTTGGTCATATCTCAAATAAGTATAGTTAATCAGACTATATTTATCCCAGATATGATTACATAACTGTCAAGGTTGAGTGTAGTGTCCAACATCTAAATACTTTTGTTTTATTCTTCTTGTGATACTTGATCTAGTATGTACGCTTGTTCGTATACTTCTCGTAAAATACTAATATTCTAAAAGTATACTTTTAGTCAGAGCACTTCGACCCCATTGTATTTATAGTTGTATATCTTTTATGGGGTGATGTACTGATTTCACTATAAACAATGCTCTAATACCAATCTGTCACACCCCTAAGCCGGAACAACGGAAACGTTCGGGGACGGAGGACGTCATATATAGTATCACAAAAATTGAATAATAGTAATCAAAGCAACAACAACCATTGTATTAATAATACATATTTTACATTGTATTCAAGTAATATATGATTTACTCCAAAAGAATTCAGCAAAAAAAGACTTGAAGCTACTATGCTCTGCCTTCTAGGAACATGTGCGTGCACCTGTCTACTAGTGTCCTAAGAATACAAGTGGTTTTAATAGAGTGTCAACATTAAAGTTGGTGAGTTCATAAACATTTTGTTTTAGAAAATAGGTTCTTTGATTCTTATAAAACTTGATGTGTTCTTCCAGAAAATCCTATATTTTCTGATGTGATGAATGATAAGTAAAATGACCCATACTAGTTCCTTCTACGAGTACTTAGTGTATAAAAATTATATAAAATCCAGATCGAACAGACAATCGATTGTGTGATTCTACCCAAGCCTACAACCAAACAAGGAACAAGAAATGAGGTGGAATTCACACATCCCACTGTTTGTCGGATCCTCATTGTATATAACCCTAACATATTCACTAGGTACTTATAGAGTTAACTGAAATAGTCCTTTGAGATATGATGAATGTGTTCCTTCACAAAATACTATACTTTCTTAGTAAGAAGTATGATAATATCAGTTCCTTCTATAACCACTTAATTTATACTAGTTATATATAAACCAATATCAAACGGACCGTTGATTGTGTGGATCTACCCTAAGCCCACAACCAAACAAGGAACAGGAAATGAGGCAGAAACCCCACATTCCACTGCCTATCGGATATTCTTCATATATAACCTTGATATATAAACTAAGGAATCATAGAATTAATAATGATTATTCATTAGTTGAATAGTAAACCATTTTCTTGTAAAATGTTGTTGTTTATCTTGGAAAATCTTATATTTTCCGTAAAAGTGAGTTGTTGTCTTTAATGTTCCAAAACTGAAAAGTACAAGTACTTCCCCATACTTAAGTTGTTAGAGTGTAGCTTTATTATTAAATAAAACTAGCCGAAGTTGTATTTCCTCTGTAAACTGGAAGTGAAGTTAGTACCCTCCTATGATCACTTAGTACATACGAGTTATAGAAATCTAGATCGAATAGACAGTCGATTGGGTGATTCTTGTTGGGTTTTGAGCATTCTAGCACTCCTAAGTGTACATGCAACCCTAAATACCTTGGATCTATGTTTTCTCTATTATACATGCAAATAAGAACTTCCAAGGTATTATCCTAATCTAGCATACAAAACAATGAATGTAACAAGATAGAATACATACCTCTTTGATGTAGATAGTCTTCATGAAGCTTGAGTGCCTAGTGCCCCAAGTGTGACACCTCAAATGGTTCACACAACACCAAATACACTTGGAATAACTTGAGAGAAATCCACAACTGATGAAATCGGCTAGCCCTTATTTTACACACTCTAATGGCCGATTTTGTCAAGAATAAGATCTTTATATAGTGTTACAATTAGGGTAAACCCTAATTGTCATGACTTTCCATTTCCTTGGATCCATGGGTTCAAATACACCATGGAGCATCCATGGACCATCCTATGGGTTTAAGCCCAACTTGATTATCCATGGAGCATTAGCCAATATATAAGTATGGATGATTTCCACAATCAACCCATATATTTAATTAGTCTTCTTTTGATCACTTAATTAATCCTAGATTAATTCTTGATCATTACTAATTAAATAATCTTATTATTCTTATTATTAATATACTAGAACTTATAATATATTAATAACCATAAGTGTCTTATTTCTCTCATTATAGTCTATCCAAGTGCATGATGCCATGCAACCCAAATGGACCATGCCGGGTCGGGTCAAGTCTTACCAATTATAGTTATGGACTTAGACATTAATCCAACAGTCTCCCACTTGGATAAGTCTAAAACTAATATTGCGTATGATTTCAGGAACCGACCGGCAATCGTAGCTCTCAAAAGCTTCTGTCGAACTCTGACCTTGTAGATGAAATCTGACCTTTGTCAGTGACTTGTCCATTAGGTAAGGGATCATATATTCCTCCATTCTAGATATCATATGGACTGAGACATGGATTATAATCATTCTCTCTGTCCATTTGTTGTTTCCCGATTTCCGATTTATGACGACTGACTAATTGAACAAATCAAATCAGTCCTGGCCCGGCCGAGCACTTCCATTTGTCATCATCAAATCATTGAGGGGCCCACAGATATCGCTTTTATCCCGAAGGTAAAAGGAATGGATAAACTTCGACTCATATGGCTTGTTCTACTACTTGTTGAATCATACACAAAGGCACGTTTTATAGCACCGAGTTACCAAATGCGTTTTCGTGCAATCAATGTACAACCAACTCATAGTAACAACTCATATCTTTAGGTTTGAAGAATATAAGATATTATCATTTCATGATGACTCATGATAAAATCCATGAAGTGATTCCAATGAGCGCGGGTTGAATCCAATACTCAGAACTTATGGGCACTCATGAGTGTTATAGCCCTTTGTCCAACACCTTAGACCTCCACAAGCCAACCCATGACAGTCTTAATTCATATCTACTTCCGACATATGACCGACTGTGGATGGTTTGAATAACTTAGTCATTCTGGAAGAATAACCTAGTTTATTCTGGAAGTCAAAACATGCAAAATGAAACACAATAATAATTGAATCTGATATGGTATCAATCCTATGAACATAAATAAAACACCTTTTATTTATCACCATATGATTACACATTATTCATTTTATACTGTTTCAGCTATCAACTTTATTCTTGAATTTAAAACAATAGTTGTCCCATGCTCCAAGCATGTACACTATGTTTTCTAAACACTAGTCATGCCATACACCAAGTATGCATACTATGTTTGTCTATGATCTTTCCTTTGTGAACTAGATCCATTGAACATAACTTCAATGATTCTCTTTTCACACTCCCAAATCCTTACTGAAAGTACATGAATTCCAAATACATGTCATTTACTGAAACCTGTTAGATTCTAAACTTATATGCATTGATCCTCTTGTAATGATTATGCACAAAGTCAGAAAGACTTGACAAGAATCATTACAGAGTATTCCACAGGAGATCAGCTCCTTGGAAACATCCTTCTTGCATTAAGTTTCCTAATCTTAAACAGATTGAATATTCTAACTTTGAAACATTTCCAAATTCCATTTTGACTATTACTTCTGAACAAGAGTTGCCTCCTTACAGATTATGTCAATATGGTCCTTCCAAAATTATCACTATGCTTCCAGCTGTCCTTGAGCAACCAATCTTTGGTAAACCTTAGATTGTCCTTGACAATTGTTTAATCCTTTTAGTCATATCCAGTTCTAAACCTTTTCCCTTCTTAATGCCCCAGGAATTTGGAAAATTTTAGAAAGGATGAATATAGCACATGTAATCGATCCTATATCCGAAGCACATGGGACACGATTCATGATGTCTCACATAAAGACTAAACCAGTCTTTTGCTATAATATTTCCATTTCAATTTGCCAAGTTCTCATAATTCAGATTATGAAAAGGGATGTCGTAATCATAATAGAATTTTAGAACACAAATAATGGACCCATATACAAAATTTCCTTATGTTGAGCCATTCCAACATGAAATTCATATATATATATATATATATATATATATATATATATATATATATATATATATATATATATATATACATATATCCTTGACTAAATGATTAAAACCTCACGATCTAAGCTTATAGATTTGAGATGAAGTATAATTTCCTCTCCCTTAATTATAGCAAAACAATTTTTCCCAATTGAAACTTTTGTTTTCTATAATTAACACTGCTAGCTTGCAATACTTATCATAATTATCATGCTCCCACTAACATGATGATTATTAGCATAACATTTATGCTCCCACTAGCTTTGACATGTACTCAGAAATCAGCTGACTTTCTTACCAAAGTTCAGATTTCTGATACTAGATTGTTTTGATAAGACTTTATCAAAATCATACACCTTCCCTTAGATAGCACACTTGTGTGTCTAAACAATTATGAAGAGGGATGCCGTAATCATAATGGTTAGACCTTTTTTCCACTTCTCACAAGTCCAGGTTAGTGTGTCGGTAAACCACACATGCTCCCCTAACGACTTTGAGAATGCAAATATCACAATTGCTATCTAGCTAAAATCTACTTAGTGAAAGTGTTTCCTCACCATCATTTTCATGAATCGGAGAGAAACCTTATGACACTTAGATTTAATGGTGTATGTGTTCTTATCCATGTGAATTGTCAAAACCATAGTCACAAGACAAGGATAATGACAAATGCAAACTCATATGGACTGAACTCAATCTTAATTTCTTGCCAGCTGGTAGCTCAAGGGCCTGCCATTGCTTCCAAGTTGTTATGAAACAAATTGAGAACTCTAAGAACTCATATGCAAAGCCAAATTTAACTGGAATGGGCACAGAATACGTCAACACGATAGGTTATAAACCTCAAGTCGTGTGCTAGTGAAGAACTTCAGGTTTTATTCTTGATTAGTTCTTGATACTTTCAAGACTTTTAAGACTCCTACTGTCCTCTTGACATATAAGACTCCCTTGTCAAACATCCAAGAGATAGTGCAGATTCTAATCAAGACAAACACTTCACACAATTGGCCTAAGTAGGTCTTTGTTTTATCCAAAACATCACAACTTACCAATTTCAAATGTACAAGAGTAGAAAACTTTTACTCTTACATTTGACAAGTGTTTTAAACCTTCTTTGAGACATGTCACTCAAGTTACAATCTTGGAGTATGACTCCAAGACTTGTATTGGAACGAAGTATGACTCATCTTCTTGATTTAACCACTTCAACAATTCAAGTTCCTCTTCTTAGTCATAAGAATACACTAAGATTTCCTTAGAGAACTAATTGTGCTATGGTTTCTTAATCATTAAGATGATCACAGAACTGATACTAAAGTACTCTCCCATCTTTTCAGATTTGAGAAACTTTTATCCTTCTGCCTAATTTGATTCTTCTTATTCACTCTGCCATACATTGGAACCTTTTTCCAATGTCTTAGAGTTACCCTTAAGCTTGTAAGTATAATCATATTTACTGAGCTTTAGTAAACTATGACGAATAGTCTTATCGATCTTTTGTGGTGGACTTGACCAGTACACAAGAATGTGTACTCAATCCCTTAGTCCTTCACATTACTCACACATCCATGTGAAAAGTAATTCGTCTTAACTTTCCAATACTTCAAAGTTCTCATTCATCATGCTATACAACTTGCATGATTCCAAGTTCCGATCCAATTGAAACTTGGGTGATGAGAATCTTTCCTTATTTGGTAAATTTAGACATTACCACAAATGAAAGAATCAATTTCATATTTCCACTCTTGCTATTAATGGAACTATAAAAGCAACAATTTTTCCTCAAATGCCATTGTAAGGATATTTTTTTAAAATAAATAAAATCAAAAAATTTTCTTTTATTTTAAAACTTTGCGGAAAAACTTATCCTTACAATCCATATGAAAACTTGTTTTTATCTATTCCTAAGCAATATCTCATAACTCCTAAGAAGTAGCTCAAGAATCCGATCTTCAAACTATGTGATAGAAATCCATCTATGCGATCAGATTCAGCATATTCTTTCTTTAAGTTTCTTCACTTTTCTTTGATTCTTAAAACATCAACATGTGACCTAGTCACATCATGTATCAAGAATCTCAGATTAGAAACTTACCAGAGTTAGATAGTGGACTTTACCTAAAGTAGAGTCAAACTTATTGACTTCAACATCCTTAGGTAAATTTGGCAGATTCATTACCAATGTCCCTTCCTTTGGCAATATAAACATATGGACCCTTTGATGATGGTACACGGGACTATCACAGACTTAGCTTTTCTCTTTACCATTTGGTCAATCGAGTTGACTATGGCCGATCCCTTTCCATTGGGAAGAGAATGTTTTTCTAAATTTCCTGTGTCACTATTGTCAATGTCCATCAAGTTTTAAGGAAGTTGATCTTAACAAATAGATAAGATCATTAAGGGTCTTGTCATAGTCTGTTTCATAGGTGTCCTAAAGGAACTCACTATGTGACTTAGAAAGTGATTGAACCACCAACTTTCTCAAGACTTTGACACCCAACTCTCCCGGCTTGTCAATATGTGACTACATCTCCAAGATGTGATCACACCTAGACCTTGCCTTGCCAATATGGCTTGAGTGACCTTGAACTTGTGGGTTAGGGAGAATAATTGGAGGAGGTGAAAGAAGTATGATTTCCATGGGACATCATCTTCATTTAGGAAAGCTTGTTTCAAGAGATTTGGGAAGATCATAAATGTCTAAACCAGACATCTTTTGGGAGATATTCAAGATAGTTGATCTTAAGTCCTTAATATGACACCCAATATGAAATATTAAGGCTAGGACCCAACAAACTATTTTATAACTTAGAAGAGGTATGCTGTAATCCAAGCTATAAAATATTTGAGGGTAGGTGAATGACGATTCACCAATTTCCACCAAGATAAACGAAATGTATTATTAGGTTTTAATCGGTTTTGAAACTCCTAGATCTTTTGAGATTCATTGAACTGTTCAATGGCATGTTTCAATCTCGAGTGTGCCCTTCAGGTTTTGTGACTGGGATGCCGAGGATCACAAAACAAGGTGTGAAGTAACCATGCAAATTACTTGGTACCCTTAAGTGTTTACCCCTGAATCGATGTTCCGGTTAACCACACACGTTCCATGGATACTATGATAAACATTAAGTTACCCTTTACCTACTTTGTTAAATACGAGTTAGTGTGCCGGTTAACCACACACGCTCCACTAACCGACTTAAACAAAGTGCAAAGTGTAATTTCATGGATTAGCACCTTATTCACATTTTCCTAAGTAACTAAGATTGGTTATTATTAAGAGTTTAGTTACTTTGTATTTATCATTAATACTTTTAACGAAGGGAGAATTATAGTCCTGTCAAACCCGTTCGGCTAACGACCCTCCACCAGTCAAGCAAGGGGTGGGTGAGAGTGGACACCCATTAAGTTGCCATTTTATAGGCAACAACCTTATACCCACCTTATAGACCGGCTTCGTGAATGAGGCGTACTAGCAGTAAGACTGACTTTACTCTTATACATATATATATATATATTAACTTATAATATTATAAAGTATAAGGGTTGAATTTTAACTTTTAAAATTCTAAGGGCTAACTTGGAATTAAATTATTCATAAGAGAAAACTTTACAAATTCCAAAACTTGAGGGCAAGTTTTGAAACTATTCAAAACTAATTAATTCCATAACTTATGTGTTTAAAGTAGTTTTAATCCAAAAACTCTTCAAGTTCCATAACTTGAGGACAAGTTATGGAAGACTTTAAACTAATAAAAGAATTAACTTTTCCCTTTATTTTATAACTTATGGAATTAATTAAGGTTACACTATTTTTTATTTTTTATTTAATGAAGAGATTCTTGGTCCTCCATAACTTGAGGACAAGTTATGAAGTCATAAACCCATTTAATTAGAAATAGACTCTTCATTTTTGTAACCTTTGCCAACTATTATGAGTTTTATGAAACTTAAATGTGAATTTTCATATAACTTGAGGACAAGTTACAAAAACACATTTTAGAATCAACTCTTAGATTAATTTGGATTGAAAACAACTATTTCACTCAAGTTTTCTATTAATCTAACCAACTCATAAGAACAAGATAATTCAAATCAAACTTTTTCATGTAATTAGTCTAAACCTTAAACTAATACAAAACATGAATCTATTGACAATTATCTTTGAAATTGGATTAGCATGAACATTACCACATCAAAAACAAGTTTATAAGTCCAAAAACATCTTAGGGTAATGTTCCTAGTCTAATTCCAGGCAAAAAAGTCAAATATATGCTATCTGGGGCTCCTACTCGTCGAGTGCATGAACCTACTCGACGAGTGGGATGATTTTACTCATGGACTCGGCGAGTTCATCAGTGGACTCGGCAAGTCTAGTGCCCAGAAAGCCAGAAAATCGAGTTTTTCAGCATTTTTCAGCAATTTGCATCAAGTATAATTGAAAACAAGCCTAGGCTCTGATACCACTGTTGGGTTTTGAGCATTCTAACACTCCTAAGTGTACATGCAACCCTAAATACCTTGGATCTATGTTTTCTCTATTATACATGCAAATAAGAACTTCCAAGGTATTATCCTAATCTAGCATACAAAACAATAAATGTAACAAGATAGAATACATAACTCTTTGATGTAGATAGTCTTCATGAAGTTTGAGTGCCTAGTGCCCCAAGTGTGACACCTCAAATGGTTCACACAACACCAAATACACTTGGAATAACTTGAGAGAAATCAACACCTCATGAAATCGGCTAGCCCTTATTTTACACACTCTAGTGGCCGATTTTGTCAAGAATAAAATCTTTATATAGTGTTACATTTAGGGTAAACCCTAATTGTCATGACTATCCATTTCCTTGGATCCATGGGTTAAAATACACCATGGAGCATCCATGGACCATCCTATGGGTTTTAGCCCAACTTGATTATCCATGGAGCATTAGCCCACTATATAAGTATGGATGATTTACACAATCAACCCATATATTTAATTAGTCTTCTTTTGATCACTTAATTAATCCTAGATTAATTCTTGATCAATACTAATTAAATAATCTTATTATTCTTATTATTAATATACTAGAGCTTATAATATATTAATAACCATAAGTGTCTTATTTCTCTCATTATAGTCTATCCAAGTGCATGATGCCATGCAACCCAAATGGACCATGCCGGGTCGGGTCAAGTCTTACCAATTATAGTTATGGACTTAGACATTAATCCAACAATTCTTCCCTAAGCCCACAACCAAACTATTGGGTTTTGAGCATTCTAACACTCCTAAGTGTACATGTAACCCTAAATACCTTGGATCTATGTTTTTCTCTATAATACATGCAAATAAGAACATTCCAAGGCTTTAATCCTAACTAGCATATTATGAAGTTCTTATACTACAAAGTACTAGTTAGATGACATACCTTTTGATGTAATCACATAACACCAAATACACTTGGAATAACTTGAGAGAAATCTACAACTCATGAAATCGGCTAGCCCTTCATTACCCACACTCGTGGCCGATTTTTGTCAAGAATAAGATCTTTATATAGTGTTAGAATTAGGGTAAAACCTAATTGTCATGACTTTCCATTTCCTTGGATCCATGGGTTCAAATACACCATGGAGCATCCATGGACCATCCTATGGGTTTTAGCCCAACTTGATTATCCATGGAGCATTAGCCCACTATACAAGTATGGATGATTTATACAATCAACTCATATATTTAATTAGTCTTCTTTTGATCACTTAATTAATCCTAGATTAATTCTTGATCAATACTAATTAAATAATCTTATTATTCTTATTATTAATATACTAGAACTTATAATATATAAATAACCATAAGTGTCTTATTTCTCTCATTATAGTCTATCCAAGTGCATGATGCCATGCAACCCAAATGGACCATGCCAGGTCGGGTCAAGTCTTACCAATTATAGTTATGGACTTAGAAATTAATCCAACAGTCTCCCACTTGGATAAGTCTAAAACTAATATTGCGTATGACTTCAGGAACTAACTGGCAATCGTAGCTCTCAAAAGCTTCTGTCGAACTCTGACCTTGTCGATGAACTCTGACCTTTGTAAATGACTTGTCCATTAGATAAGGGATCATATATTCCTCCATTCTAGATATCATATGGACTGAGACATGGATTATAATCATTCTCTTTGTCCATTTGTTGTTTCCTGATTTCCGATTTATGACGACTGCCTAATTGAACAAATCAAATCAGTCCTGGCCCGGCCGAGCACTTCCATTTGTCATCATCAAATCATCGAGGGGCCCACAGATATCGCTTTTATCCCGAAGGTAAAAGGAATGGATAAACTTCGACTCATATGGCTTGTTCTACTACTTGTTGAATCATACACAAAGACACGTTTTATAGCACCGAGTTACCAAATGCGTTTTCGTGCAATCAATGTACTATCAACTCATAGTAACAACTCATATCTCTAGGTTTGAAGAATATAAGATATTATCGTCTCATGATCACTCGTGATAAAATCCATGAAGTGATTCCAATGAGCGCGGGTTGAATCCAATACTCAGAACTTATGGGCACTCATGAGTGTTGTAGCCCTTTGTCCAACACCTTAGACCTCCACAAGCCAACCCATGACAGTCTTAATTCATATCTACTTCTGACATATGACCGACTGTGGATGGTTTGAATAACTTAGTCATTCTGGAAGAATAACCTAGTTTATTCTGGAAGTCAAAACATGCAAAATGAAACACAATAATAATTGAATCCGATATGGTATCAATCCTATGAACATAAATAAAACATCTTTTATTTATCACCATATGATTACACATTATTCATTTTATATTGTTTCAGCTATCAACTTTATTCTTGAATTTAAAACAATAGTTGTCCCATGCTCCAAGCATGTACACTATGTTTTCTAAACACTAGTCATGCCATACACCAAGTATGCATACTATGTTTGTCTATGATCTTTCCTTTGTGAACTAGATCCATTGAACATAACTTCAATGATTCTCTTTTCACACTCCCAAATCCTTACTGAAAGTACATGAATTCCAAATACATGTCATTTACTGAAACCTGTTAGATTCTAAACTTATATGCATTGATCCTCTTGTAATGATTATGCACAAAGTCAGAAAGACTTGACAAGAATCATTACAGAGTATTCCACAGGAGATCAGCTCCTTGGAAACATCCTTCTTGCATTAAGTTTCCTAATCTTAAACAGATTGAATATTCTAACTTTGAAACATTTCCAGATTCCATTTTGACTATCACTTCTGAACATGAGTTGCCTCCTTATAGACTATGTCAATATGGTCCTTCCAGAATTATCACTATACTTCCAACTGTCCTTGAGCACCCAATCTTTGTTAAACCTTAGATTGTCCTCGACAACTGTTTAATCCTTTTAGTCATATCCAGTTCTAAACCTTTTCCCTTCTTAATGCCCCAGGCATTTGGAAAATTTTAGAAAGGATGAATATAGCACATGTAATTGATCCTATATCCGAAGCATATGGGACACGATTAATGATGTCTCACATAAAGACTCAACCAATCTTTTGCTATAATATTTCCACTTCTATTTGCCAAGTTCTCATAATTCATATTATGAAAAGGGATGCCGTAATCATAATCGAATTTTAGAACGCAAATAATGGACTCATATACAAAATTTCCTTATGTTGAGCCATTCCCACATGAAATTCATATATATCCTTGACTAAATGATTAAAACCTCACGATCTAAGCTTATAGATTTGAGATGAAGTATAATTTCCTCTCCCTTAATTATAGCAAAACACCTCTTTCCCAATTGAAACTTTTGTTTTCTATAATTAACATTGCTAACTTGCAATACTTATCATAATTATCATGCTCCCACTAACATGATGATTATTAGCATAACACTTATGCTCCCACTAGCTTTGACATGTACTCAGAAATCAGCTGACTTTCTTACCAAAGTTCATATTTCTGATACTAGATTGTTTTGATAAGACTTTATCAAAATCATACACCTTCCCTTAGATAGCACACTTGTGTGTCTAAACAATTATGAAGAGGGATGCCGTAATCATAATGTGTAGACCGTTTTGCCACTTCTCACAAGTCCAGGTTAGTGTGCCGGTAAACCACACACGCTCCACTAACAACTTTGAGAATGCAAATATCACAATTGCTATCTAGCTAAAATCTACTTAGTGAAAGTGTTTCCTCACCATCATTTTCAGGAATCGGAGAGAAACCTTATGACACTTAGATTTAATGGTGTATGTGTTCTTATCCATGTGAATTGTCAAAACCATAATCACAAGACTAGGTTAGTGACAAATCCAAAATCATATGGACTGAACTCAATCTTAATTTCTTGCCACCTGGCAGCTCAAGGGCCTGCCATTGCTTCCAAGTTGTTGTGCAACAAATTGAGAACTCTAAGACCTCATATGCAAAGCCAACTTTAACTGGAATGGGCACAGAATATGTCAATACGATAGGTTATAAACCTCAATTCGTGTGCTAGTGAAGAACTTCAGGTTTTATTCTTGATTAGTTCTTGAGACTTTCAAGACCTTTAAGACTCCCACTGTCCTCTTGACATATAAGACTCCCTTGTCAAACATACAAGAGATAGTGTAGATTCTAATCAAGACAAACACTTCACTTAATTGGCCAAAGTTGGTCTTTGTTTTACCCAAAACATCACAACTAACCAATTTCAAATGTACAAGAGTAGAAAACTTTTACTCTTACATTTAACAAGTGTTTTAAACCTTCTTTAAGACATGTCACTCAAGTTACAATCTTGGAGTATGGCTCTAAGACTTGTATTGGAATGAAGTATGACTCATCTTCTTGATTTAACCATTTCAACAATTCAAGTTCCTCTTCTTAGTCATAAGAATACACTAAGATTTCCTTAGAGAACTAACTTTGATATGGTTTCTTAATCATTAAGATGATCACAAAAAACTGATACTGAAGTACTCTCCCATCTTTTCAGATTTGAGAAACTTTTATCCTTCTACCTAAGTTGATTCTTCTTATTCGCTCTACCTTACATTGAAACTTTTCCAATGTCTCAGAATTATACTTTAGCCTGTAAGTATAACCATATTTACTAAGCTTTAGTAAATTATGACAAATAATCTTATCAATCTTTTGTGGCGGACTTAATCAGTGCACAAGAATGTGTACTCGATCCCTTAGTCCGTTACTTGACTCACACATCCACGTGAACAAGTAATTCATCTTAATTTTCCAATACTTGAAAGTTCTCATTCATCATGCTATACAACTTGCATGATTCCAAGTTCCGGTCCAATTGAAACTTGGGTGATGAGAATCTTTCCTTATTTGGTAAATTTAGACATTACCACAAATGAAAGAATCAATTTCATATTTCCACTCTTGCTATTAATGGAATCATATAAGCAACAATTTTTCCTCAAATGCCATTGTAAGGATATTTTAAAATAAATAAAATCAAACAGTTTTCTTTTATTTTAAAACTTTGTGGAAAAACTTATCCTTACAATCCATATGAAAACTTGTTGTTATCTATTCCTAAGCAATATCTCATAACTCCTAAGAAGTAGCTCAAGAATCCGATCTTCAAACTACGCGATAGAAATCCATCTATGCGATCAGATCCAGCATATTCTTTCTTTAAGTTTCTTCACTTTTCTTTGATTCTTAAAACATCACCATGTGACCCAGTCACATCATGTATCAAGAATCTCATAGTAGAAACTTAACAGAGTTAGCTAGTGGACTTTACCTGAAGTAGAGTTCAACTTATTGACTTTAACATCCTTAGGTAAATTTGGCAGACTCATAACCAATGTCCCTTCCTCTAGCAATATAAACATATGGACCCTTTGATAATGGTACACGGAACTATCACAGACTTAGCTTTTCTCTTTACCATTTGGTCAACCGAGTTGACTATATCCGATCCCTTTCCATTGGGAAGAGAATGCTTTCTTGGATTTCCTGTGTCACTATTGTCAATGTCCATCATGTTTTAAGGAAGTTGATCTTAACAAATAGATAAGATCATTAAGGGTCTTGTCATAGTCTGTTTCATAGGTGTCCCAAAGGAACTCACTATGTGACTTAGAAAGTGATTGAACCACCAACTTTCTCAAGACTTTGACACCCAACTCTCCCGGCTTGTCAATATGTGACTACATCTCCAAGACATGACCACACCTAGACCTTGCAGTGCCAATAGGGCTTGAGTGATCTTAAACTTTTCAAGAACTTGTGGGTTAGGGAGGATAATTGGAGGAGGTGAAAGAAGTATGATATCCATGGGACATCATCTTCATTAGGAAAGCTGGTTTCAAGAGATTTGGGAAGATCATAAATGTCTAAACCAGACATCTTTTGGGAGATATTCAAGATAGTTGATCTTAAGTCCTTAATATGACACCCAATATGAAATATTAAGGCTAGGACCCAACAAACTATTTTATAACTTAGAAGAGGTATGTCGTAATCCAAGCTATAAAATATTTGAAGGTAGGTGAATGACGATTCACCAACTTCCACCAAGATAAACGAAATGTATTATTAGGTTTTAATTGGTTTTGAAACTCCTAGATCTTTGAGATTCATTGAACTGATCAATGGCATGTTTCAATCTCGAGTGTGCCCTTCAGGTTTTGTGACTGGGATGCCGAGGATCACAAAACAAGGTGTGAAGTAACCATGCAAATTACTTGGTACCCTTAAGTGTTTACCCCTCAATCAATGTGCCGGTTAACCACACACGCTCCATCGATACTATGATAAACATTAAGTTACCCTTTGCCTACCTTGTTAAATACGAGTTAGTGTGCCGGTTAACCACACACGCTCCACTAACCGACTTAAACAAAGTGCAAAGTGTAATTTCATGGATTAGCACCTTATTCACATTTTCCTAAGTAACTAAGATTGGGTATTATTAAGAGTTTAGTTACTTAGTATTTATCATTAATATTTTTAATGAAGGGAGAATTCTAGTCCTGTCAAACCCGTTCGGCTAACGACCCTCCACCAGTCAAGCAAGCGGTGGGTGAGAGTGGACACCCATTAAGTTGACATTTTATAGGCAACAACCTTATACCCACCTTATAGACCGGCTTCGTGAATGAGGCGTACTAGCGGTAAGACTGACTTTACTCTTATACATATATATATTATTAACTTATAATATTATAAAGTATAAGGGTTGAATTTTAACTCTTTAAAATTCTAAGGGCTAACTTGGAATTAAAGTATTCATAAGTGAAAACTTTTCAAATTCCAAAACTTGAGGGCAAGTTTTGAAACTATTCAAAACTAATTAATTCCATAACTTATGTGTTTAAAGTAGTTTTAATCCAAAAATTCTTCAAGTTCCATAACTAGACGACAAGTTATGGAAGACTTTAAACTAATAAAAGAATTAACTTTTCTGTATTTTATAACTTATGGAATTAATTAAGGTTACACTTTTGTTTAATTTATTATTTAATGAAGAGACTCTTGGTCCTCCATAACTTGAGGACAAATTATGGAGTCATAACACCATTTAATTAGAACTAGACTCTTCATTTTGTAACCTTTGCCAACTTTTATGAGTTTTATGAAAATTAAATGTGACTTTTCATATAACTTGAGGACAATTTACAAAAACACATTTTAGAATCAACTCTTAGATTAATTTGGATTGAAAACAACTATTTCACTCAACTTTTCTATTAATCTAAGCAACTCATAAGAACAAGATAATTCAAATCAAACTTTTTCATGTAATTAGTCTAAACCTTAAACTAATACAAAACATGAATCTATTGACAATTATCTTTGAAATGGGATTAGCATGAACATTACCACATCAAAAACAAGTTTATAAGTCCAAAAACATCTTAGGGTAATGTTCCTAGTCTAATTCTAGCCAAAAAAGTCGAATTTATGCTGTCTAGGGGTCCAACTCGTCGAGTGCACGAACCAACTCGGCGAGTTGGATGCTTTTTGCCTTGGACTCGGCGAGTCCATACATGGACTCGGAGAGTCTGCTGGGCAGACAGCATCAAAACTCAATTTTTCCAGCTTCTTTTGCAAGTATAACAAGAAAACAAGCCTAGGCTCTGATACCAATGTTGGGTTTTGAGCATTCTAACACTCCTAAGTGTACATGCAACCCTAAATACCTTGGATCTATGTTTTTCTCCATAATACATGCAAATAAGAACTTTCCAAGGCTTTAATCCTAACTAGCATATTATGAAGTTCTTATACTACAAAGTACTAGTTAGATGACATACCTTTTGATGTAGCTTGATGTCTTCAAGCGTTAAGAGCTTAGCCCCAATAGTGTGGAAGCCTCAAATGGAATCACATAACACCAAATACACATGGAATAACTTGAGAGAAATCTACAACTCATGAAATTGGCTAGCCCTTCATTACCCACACTCGTGGTCGTTTTTTGTCAAGAATAAGATCTTTATATAGTGTTACAATTAAGGTAAACCGTAATTGTCATGACTTTCCATTTCCTTGGATCCATGGGTTCAAATACACCATGGAGCATCCATGGACCATCCTATGGGTTTTAGCCCAACTTGATTATCCATAGAGCATTAGCCCACTATAGAAGTATGGATGATTTACACAATCAACCCATATATTTAATTAGTCTTCTTTTGATCACTTAATTAATCCTAGATTAATTCTTGATCAATACTAATTAAATAATCTTATTATTCTTATTATTAATATAGTAGAACTTATAATATATTAATAACCATAAGTGTCTTATTTCTCTCATTATAGTCTATCCAAGTGCGTGATGCCATGCAACCCAAATGGACCATGCCGGGTCGGGTCAAGTCTTACCAATTATAGTTATGGACTTAGACATTAATCCAACACAAACAAGGAACAAAGAATGGGGCAGAAACCACACATTCAACTGCATGTCGGATATTAATCTCATATCATCATGATGTATATACTAAGTAATCACATAGTTATTAACCCTGAAGACTATTTGATAACCATACTAATTGGCGGATAACTTGATACAACACTCTTTGGACGTCAGTATCATCAATGACGTTTGTCACCCAGACAGGCTGAAGGCCCAGTTGGGTGGACCAGACATGTAGAAGGTTCTGAGAGTGAGCTAGATAGACTAAAGGCCCGATGAGGGCGGTCCAGTCATACTGAAGACTCTATATGCATGCTGTTATTGGTATATGTGCTACTGTTTGTGTGTTGGTACTTTGGGGGAACTCACTAAGCTTTGTGCTTACAGTTTCAGTTTAATGTTTCAGGTGCTTCAGATGTTTTGGCAAGACGAAGGCTTGATCGTGTACCTCCTCAGATTTTATGATTTTTATTTCTGGGATTCTCTGATATGAAACCATTTTGATAACATTTTGTAATAACTAATGGCTTTTGGTTGCTTGAAAAAGTTTGAAGTTTTTATGAATTTTATGGATGTTACACACTTCCCCTGGTGAAAAGGAATTCATTTGTAGGTGATATATTTACTAAAATAGATGTTCTGGAGCTTGACAAACAATCCACGATCCATTTTCTCCTATTTAATCCAAGTTGCATCTGATTCATTACTAATTCCAAGTACCTCTAGTTAACTGTTTTAAACATTATTTCAAAGTCGACTTTAAAGAGGAAACACTTTTTTGGATTTTTTTTTTTCCCATGTGTATATATCATTTATTACAAGTGGCACATCTAAGATGCTTCTTCCAGTGATATATGCAAATTGTACCTTGTCAATAATTATACCAATGACTTCCTTCAATCTATTGGCAATAATTTTAGCAATGACCTTGTAAATGCAACAAATGAGGCTGATAGGTCTATAATCTCTCAGTGTTGTAGGGTATTTGATTTTCAGATCAAGTGTGATAAAGGAGGAATTACACCCATGAGAGATCTTTCCCATGATCTCGAAATGTTTGATATAACAAACTATATCATCCTACATGATGCTCCATTTTTTTCTTGATAAGATTGAACATGTACCCGTCTGGTGTAGGGGCTTTCTCAGAGCCACACCCCCAAACAGCTGATTTTATTTCTTCAAACGAGAAAGGAATCTCCTAAGATGAAATTTGATCTGGGTTAATACATTTGAATAAAGGGATGATTAATTTTGGCCTGTCAGGACATGGTTCATGAAATTTCTCACTAAAGAACTTGAATACCTCCTTATTGATTGTATCCAGATCTTAAGACCATGTGCTATTAATGTGTGAACCATGGACTCTATTTTTCTGAAGCTTGTTCCTCATAATACCACGAAAAAAGCAGACTTTCCGTTTCCATCTTGAATCCACTTGACTTTTGCCTTTTGTTTCAGGTCTAGTTGGGCTTCATGTTAAAGTTTTCTAATTTTAAGAAAAGCAACTCTCCTAATATTCACCTCTATTTTAGATAGGGAATGAGACTCAACTGTAATTTCTAGGATTTCTACCGGTTCTCTCAAATACTTTCGGGTCCTAGTGTCTTTCTTATAAACAATTGTTCACCATTTTCTAAGTACTTCTTTCAAATGTTGAGTTTTGCTAGTAAATATCTGGAGCACCAAACCCCTGAAAGTGGTTGCAAGAATTGTCAAATATCTTGTTAAATTCATTGTGTAGAATCCATGAGTTGAAGAATCAAAATGAGGGAGGGTTATAGTCATCATTGGATGGGATAATGAGGAGCAGGGAGTGATCCGGGAATTCACATGAAGTACATAGAAAAAAAAAAGTGAACTTTGATATTCAAATAAGGGAAGTAACATATGACCTGCATCTAAATAGGTGTTGTAAAACTTGAACCTTTCATAGTGAGTACTACTTGGATCTACTTTATGGCTAGTGAACTTGAGTCTTGAACTAACCACCTGTTATAGTAGAATAAAAAACAAGAAGTATCACGCATTTCATATCTAAGAATATATCATTTCTTACCGTTGTGTTCATTTCGACCGTGAACATTCCTTTCTTCATGAGACTTTTAGAGAGCTTAGCCATATCAGTACCAAAGATGCAACCTCACATCCATCTCACATAGGTAATGCTAATCTGGAACAATGTGTACTATTCCAATATAAAATCTATCAGCATTATTAAGAATAAAGAATTCATCCCTGTATCATCAATGGTAAAACACACAATAAATATCATAGGAGTGCACATACCTTTGTGTTAGTGCTTCTTTGAGTCTTCCCCAACTAGTTGTCCTATTGAACCTAGACCATGGATCTCCAATGTTTCTAGGTTAGGTTTCCACTAGGTGGTGACTCATTGTGTTGGCTTTAAGCCCATTCCATTGATGTGAAGACAACTTGCTCTCTACTAAGGCCTTTTGCCAAGGGATCAATTATATTTTCCTTTGACTTTCTGTAACTAATGGAAATGATTCCATTCTTCAGCAAGTCACTTATTGTAATATGTCTGCGCCTAATGTGTCTTAACTTGCCATTGTATATATGACTTTGTGCTCTAGTAAGAGCAGCCATACTATCATAATGTATGCCAATGGAAGTAACAGGTTGAGGCCACAGAGGAATACCTTCTAGGAAGCTTTTAAGCCATTCAGCTTCTTCGGTAGCTTTGTCTAAAGCAACAAAGTATGCTTTCCTTGTAGAACGAGTATTCACAGTTTGATTATTTGATTTCCAGGAGATAGCAGCTGCACCAAGAGTGAACACATATCCACTTGTGGATTTTGCCTCTGAAGTATTGGAAATCTAATTTGCATCACAATACCCTTCAAGAATAGGAGGATATCTCGTGTAATGCAATCCATAATTCATTATATGCTTTAAATATCTAAGCACCTCACTAATGCATACAAATGATCTTTCCTAGGATTGTGGGAGTAGCGGCCCAATCTACTTACACTATATGCTAAGTTCGGTCTTGTACAATTCATAAAATACATTAAGCTACCAAGAACTTGAGTATATTCTAACTGAGCTACACTATCACCTTTATTCTTTTTTTAGATGACTAGAAGCATCAAATGGGGTGACAACCGGCTTGTCATCATAGAGTCTAAGCTTCTTGAGTACACTTTCAATATAATGGGAATGAGTAAGAGTATAACCAACTTGTCTTCTTTGAACTCTTACACCAAGGATCACATCTACTACTCCCAAGTCCTTCATGGAAAAAGAGGAGTGTAGCATTTTCTTGGTTTGATTGATCACATCCAAATTAGTACCCATTATAAGTATATCATCCACATACAAGCATATAATGACACAAGCATTCTTGTATTGTTTTAAACAGACACATTTATCACATTCATTAATTCTAAATCCATTAGAGAGTAATGTGTTGTCAAACTTCTCATGCCATTGTTTTGGAGCCTGTTTAGTCCATAAATTGATCTAACTAACTTGCATACTTTGTTTTCTTGACCCGTAACCACAAACCCTTCAGGTTGATTCATATATATCTCTTCATCTAGTTCACCATACAAGAAGGCAGTTTTCACATCCATTTGGTGTATTTCTAAATTGTGAATGACTGCAATTGCTACTAATGTGCAAATTGATTTTATTCTTGTAATAGGTGAATAGGTGTCAAAGAAGTCTTGACCCTCTTTTTGACAATACCCTTTAGCTATTAAACGAGCTTTGTACATCTCAATGGTACCATCAGGTCTAAACTTCTTCTTGAATATCCATTTGTGCCCAATTGGTTTTTGCCTAGATGGAAAATCTACCAATTTCCATGTGTTATTTTGCACAATGGAGTCAATCTCACTTTTGATTGCCTCTTTCCAATAAGGAGCTTCAGAAGAGTCCATAGCTTCCTTATATGTTTGGGGTTCATTATTCACTACAAATGTCATGTAATTAGGTCCAAAATCTTTGGTAATCTTGTCTTCTTTTCTTCTTATGGGTTCTAAGTTCTCTTATTGAACCTTAGAAGAACTCTCTTCATTTGATTGTAAACTTTTGCCTGGAATGGTATAATTCAGTCCATCATCTAGAGGTCTTTTCCTTGAGCAGGTAACCTCTTTCCGTTTATCCTTAAAAGTAAAAATACTTTCAAAGAATTCAGCCTCTACTGATTTCATGATGGTTTGGTTATGGATATCATCAACATGTGATTTATACACAAGAAACCTATATGTTGCACTATTCATGGCAAGTCCAAGATAGATGCAATCTATGGTTTTTGGTCCAAGTTTAGTCCTATTGGGAAGAGGTACTTGTACCTTTGCATGGCAACCCCATACTTTCATCCTTTTGTAAGAGGGTAACCTCCCTTTCCACAGATGATAGGGTGATTTATCACTCTTTTTATGAGGAATTCTATTAAGTATTGAATTTTCTGCAAGACATGCTTCTCCCTGCCGATTATGTGGGGATCTAGAAGTAATTAACATTAAATTAATCATGTTTTTCAATGTTCTATTCTTTCTTTCCGCCACTCCATTTTGTTGAGGAGTATAGGGAGCAGTTGTTTGATGTATAATACCATTTAAAGAACAAAATTAAGCAATGTCTTTGGATCATATTCTCCTCCTCGATCAGACCTTAGAATTTTGATCCTTTTTTCAAGTTGATTTTCAACTTCAGCATTATAATTCTTAAAAGAATTCTAGGCTTCATCCTTGGTATTTAACAAATAAATATAACAATACTTGCTACAATCATCAATAAAAGAAATATAACAATTTTCTCCTCCTCTTGTAGGTGTTTCTCTAAAACCACATAAATTAGAGTGGATTAAGCCAAGTATTTCATTAGATTTTTCAACTAATCTATGAGGACGTTGTGAAAATTTTGATTCTACGCAAACCTCACATTTTATGCTTTTGTCTGATGAACAGTTTGGTGACATGCCAAGTTCTGCCATTCTTTAAATAGAGCGAAAATTGACATGTCCCAAACGAGAATGCCACAAAAATGAAGGATCATGCATAGACATAGAAGAGGGGCTAGTAATGGTCGTTATTGCATTAGCATTAACATTGGTTACATCATTGTTTGGTGTTTCAACACCATAGTACAAAGGGAAGACACTGACTTTGAAGAGACCCTCACTAAAGTATCCCTTTCCAACATACATCCCTGTAACATCCGGATTTCCTGGTATCATAATTTAAGTAATTACTTTTGAGTTAAGAAAGGGGGGGAATCGACGAGTTGGCACCTAAACTCATCAAGTAGGATCGCGACTAATGACTCAGGTTAATAAATGGACTCGACAAGTTGGTGAGTCGACTCGACGAGTCCGCGCTGCTGATAGAAACCCTAAATCCTTAGGCCTGAGCCGTATTTAAAGGCACTTATGGCCTTCATTTGCGGTTACCTTTCCAGTAGAGAGAACCCTAACGAGTTTGAGTGTGAAGAGTGAGAGAAATAGCCATCTTGAGCTTTTTGGTGTGATTTTTCAAGAGAGGAGAAGAGCTCCAGCAAGAAGGACTAGAGGAAGGTGTGGTTCTAAGTTATTCAAGCAAAGAGCTTCATTCTGAGGTACCAAATCGAACCCTTGTCTTCCCTATTCTGTAGATTCCATTTTGGGGGTTAGGGCTTGAATCATTTCATTTTTGGGGCATTGGATGCCTCAAACCCCTCTTGAAAGTTTATGTTATAGATCTGGACCCTTCTAGGTCTAGAGAGTCCCAATCATTCGACTTTATGCAGTCCCAATGGAGTTTTGAATCTAGGTTGTCATTATGCGAGTTATTTCATCAAATAGGGCTTTATGTATGGTGCATAGACATAAAGAATGAACCTTTACATGACTTTTGGGTGTTAGAAGGTTAGATGTATAAGTTAGAGAATCAGATCTGACCTCAGAAGGTCAAATGAGTGTTGCCATGGAGGAAACTCGCCGAGTCCATAAGAGGACTTGGCGAGTCGGATCGGATTGCCCCGCGATTCGTGATCAATGATAACCCGTCGAGTGAAAGGTTAACTCGACGAGTCGAGTAAGGCCTTAGGAGGATTCAGAGGATACACACGGACT
The DNA here is from genome assembly GCF_002870075.4 of Lactuca sativa. NCBI lineage: Eukaryota > Viridiplantae > Streptophyta > Magnoliopsida > Asterales > Asteraceae > Lactuca > Lactuca sativa. The sequence continues at coordinate 59,779,926 of NC_056624.2, forward strand.
CGCCGAGTCACTCAACTTCACTCGACGAGTTTGGTCAAAGTTGGACCGTTGACTGAGTTGACTTCAGTTGACCTTAGGGTTGGTCAAACCGATTTAATGAGAGGTTAGGGAGGGTTAGAATAGTCTTCTACCTATTCTTAGAGAGGAGGATGTAGGGAGTGTATTGATTAGAGATGTTATCATTTCGATACGCGGAGGCTAGGTCGGGGATTCGAGCACGAGTGTTTTCTAGACATCATACGAGGTGAGTCTTCTCACTATACATTACCTTGAGTGGTATCTATGTGCACACCGGAGGGTCTTACGTGTTATGTGCTTGCTTGAGATTATGTGCTATGTGATTTATGTATGCTATATGATATTAGACCAAACCAGAGGGTCTAACGACTTACAAGGCCAGAGGGTCCTCAAGCAGACCGGACCAGAGGGTCCAACGATTTAGACCGGACCAGAGGGTCCAATGAGCTATGGGACTGGAGGGTCCCGCTTAGACACATTGACCGGAGGGTCTTACCGAGTTATAGCCTCGAGTGGCTTATGTGTTGTATGTGGTATTTTGGGGAACTCACTAAGCATTTATGCTTATAGTGTTATGTGTTATGTGTTTCATGTACCAACAAGGATCGCGGGAAGGCGTCGACATGATCTGTACACACTGATAGAGTATTATGTGTTATGTATTTGAGATTATGGGATATGTTTCATTGGGATAATATTTGATACACTCGAGTTTGTGATCACTTTATGAATATGTTATGTTTTAAAAATGAAAATTTGTGTTTAAAATTTTCGTCGTTACAAGTTGGTATCAGAGCCTTGGTTTGAGGATTTAGGATGCACCTTCGGGCGTATTTGAACTCAAACTAAGGATTTGAGAAAAAATTTCATAAAAGAAACAATTTTTCTAAAAGAGTAAAAGATTTTGAGAAAAGTAGAACGGATCAGTGTGTACGATCAGCCAGCGCCCGAACGGTGATTTCCCAAAATACCCTTACATTACGTGCTATGAGATGTTATGTGATATATTATGCATGATAGCTTAGGCTAGGTATCCATATCTAGGACTAGAGTGGCCAGATCATTGATGCCTTAGCCTAGGAGATTACTGCTACTATGAGTTGCTTCGAGAGTGAGTAGGTAGCAGCGAGGAGCATATGAGTGGGCTACTAGAGGGTAGCTTGTGTTCAGTGAGATATAGTGTACTTGTGATTTGGGATCCTAGGAGGAGGACTTGGGGTGAATACTGATGTGGTGTGGAAGGTAGTATAGGGCCCGTACTACTGGAAACACCGGATTAGTGAGCAGTCCAAGTAAAAATCCTTAGGGTACTAAGGAACGAGTAGGGTTAAGTATCGAGTGTGAGTATGCTCAAGCGAGTCTATGATTTCGTTTATGTTGTGTTTCAGAGACATCATGGTTGGGACACGCCACACACCAGGGGGTAGCGGCGTTAGCGACGAGGAGATTTGTCGGATGTTTCATGACGAGGTGGCCGCGGCGATCCAGAAATCCATTCCGGAGATGTTTGGGTCTATCAAGACCATGCTGATTAAGATGTTTGATGAGAGATATGTTGCAGTTACTGAGGCGGTGTTATTTGACTCGGGTACTTTTCTTGTGAATTATGGTTGTATGCATAGGTACTTTTCTTGTGAATTATGTATCTGCTTTGGTGTTATTTGACTCAGGTGTGAGTCGATCTTTCGTGTCGTTAGCATTTAGCCATCAGATCAGTATCCGACAAGAGGCGTTGAGTCACCCTCTACGAGTTTCTATAGCTAACGAGCGAGTGGTTTTTGCTACTGATGTCATTCGAGGATATGTACTCAAGATTTTCGGTGTTGAGTTCCCGATAGATTTGGTACCGACTTCGATGGGGGATGTATGTGTTATCGTGGGCATGGACTGGTTGAGCCGATTTGGAGCTGTTATCAACTGTGAGCATCAGTTGGTGACCATAGGAGACTCTAGTGGGGGAGTACTTACGGTGTACGGCGAGGGTACCCGATCTAGATCGGCATTTTGCTCAGCTGCCAGAGCAAGACAGAGTCTACAACATGGTTTTAGAGGGTTTGTAGCCTATGTGATGGATGCACGAGTTGTCGCAGAGAGGCCGAGTTCTGTCGATGAGGTTCCGATAGTGCGTGAGTTCCCGGACGTTTTTCCCGAGGAGTTGTCGGGTGTACCTCCGAAGAGGCAGGTGGAGTTCAATATTGATTTGTTTCCGGCAGTGGCGCCTATTGCCAATGCGCCTAATCACCTTGAACTAGCAGAGATGCAGGAGTTATCCTCGCAGCTTCAGGAGCTACTGGGGAAGGGATTCATTCAACCGAGTAGCTCATCGTGGGGAGCACCGATCCTTTTTCTCAAGAAAAAGGATGGTTCACACCGGATGTGCATTGATTACCGGGAGTTGAACAAGTTGACGGTCAAGAACCGTTACCCACTACCGAGGATCAACGATTTCTTCGATCAGTTGCAGGGTGCATCTTGGTTCTCCAAGATAGACTTGAGGTCTGGATATCATTAGATGAGGGTGCGTGATGAGGATATCCCGAAAACGGTGTTTAGGACTTGTTATGGGCATTACGATTTCGTGGTGATGACTTTTGGGCTCACCAATGCACCAGCAGCGTTCATGGATCTCATGAACCAAGTGTGTAGACCGATGTTGGATCGATCGGTGATTATGTTCGTCGATGACATTCTATTGTATTCGAGATCCAAAGAGTAGCATGAGGAGCATCTGAGAGAGATTCTTGGAGTATTGAGATTAGAGAGGCTTTATGCCAAATTCTGTAAGTGTGATTTCTGGTTATGAGAGGTCCAGTTTTTGGGGCACCTCGTTAATCATAATGGGATATTGGTCGATCCGGCCAAAATTGAGGTTTTTATGAGTTGGGAGGTGTCGAGATCCCCCACTGAGATCAGGAGTTTTCTGGGGTTGGCTGGCTACTATCGGAGGTTTATCAGAGATTTCTCTAAGATTGACGTTCCCCTCACCAGATTGACCCGGAAGGGCGTTACTTTTACTTGGGGTCCCGAGTAGCAGACCTCGTTTGAGACTCTTCGCCAAAGATTATGCGAAGCAATGGTGTTAGCCCTTCCAGAGGGAATGGAGGATTTCGTGGTGTATTTTCACGCGTCTATATCGGGGTTGGGTGCGGTGCTTATGCAGAGAGGGCACGTGATTGCATATGCATCGAGGCAGTTGAAGCCTCATGAGACGAGGTTTCCCACCCACCATTTGGAGTTGGTGGAAGTGGTGTTCACCCTCAAGATATGGCACCATTATTTGGTTTGTGCTTTGTCCTTGAAGTATTTTTTTTCTCCAAAAAAGTTTGCACTTGGTTCTAAGTAATTTGCATCTGCTTTATCATTCAATTTGTTATCTTCTGCCACACGAATTCTGAACACAAGTTACTCAAAACTCATGTCATCAGTTAAGTGTTTAAGATATAGTTTGAAATTCTTCCAAGGAGGAATTTTTTCAATGATTGAACCAATAGGAAAGTTAGAGTTAATACCTATACCTTCAACTACAAGATCATGTGTAATTACTTGAATTTCCTCCACTTGTTTTAGGACATATTTGGTATCCACCATCATGTAATTCATGAACTTTCCAATCACGAATTTCTTGAAACATGCCACTTTTGTTTTGTATTTCTTTTCCAATAATTACCATATCTCTCTTGCAGTAGTCATGGTAGAGTAGATATCATAGAGATAATCATCCAAAGCATTCAGAATATAATTCCTACAATTATATTCATTTGTGCTCCAAGTTTCCAAAGCCCTTCGATGTTCGGCCAATTGGGCTTCAGTGGGTGGTGTTGTTCCTTCTACAGTGGTTACAGTAGTAGGAAGAGAGGAAGAATCATCAGTGAGAACATTGGAAACATGAAGAGTTCTTAGATAGAACAACATCTTCTGATGTCATCTCCGGAAATGAATTTCTCAGGCTTTTCCACATATGTTTTGATGATGGAATTTTGATCCATTCTTCACTCTTTGGTTTCTATCTTAGATTGTTATGACAGAAGTATAAAATGAACATAATTAATTGAAATAAAACAAACGAAATTCAAATATATATAATATCCAAAAATCAATTTATAGAAAACATACTTGTATGATGATTACACGGAAAACATAATCACGAATTTGTACTGATTGAGGCCTGCTTTGTAGTGTCCTAAGAAAGAAATTTCCCTGGTAGGGATCTATCAAGAGGATACAACAATCAATCCAAGAAGTGATCATGAATCTGTCGAAATTTCTATGTTCCCTTTATCTTCAAGACGAACGAATTTGCAAGAGAATTTGTGGTGTAAAATGATTTTTGTAACCCCTCACAAATGAATGAAACCATGTATTTATAGGTATTAGTTATGACAGTTGGAAACTGTCAAAACCGAAAATAACTGTCATAATACCTGTCATTCAGTAATCACGAATTTAATAAAAATAAAAAAATAAAAAATTAACTTTGTTATTAAAAAATATTTAATTAATTAGGAAGACCCCAAGAGACCCAAGGCCCATCTTTTGACCATTAAATATTTTCTTGATATTAGCCTATTTTGAGTCCAATTAGGCTAGTCCAACACCACAACCCAAACCCAATATGCTTAACCCATTACTTGATCCATTTGATTGAATTAGTAGGATGAGACATATATGGTGGGAAAATGTCGTGTATTGCGCTAGAATCGAACCAGCGCCCCAGCCGTCTTGGAGCAGGGCTTGCTCGACACTCCTCTCTATAAAGACCTGGTTCGTGATGATTGAAACCATGCGTTCTAAATTTCCGGGGTCCCCTACCCCAAAATCGAGGATAAGATACCTTTGATATAGGCTGTTGCTTCGTACTTGATCGGGAAGCAATGTATCTCTTCCACCAATGTGGGTTAAGTCCTACATTGTAATTTTGTAAAGCAAAGTTCCAATACTCCAAACTATTTAAGTTATCCTTTTTTACTCTTAGAGGTGCAAGAAGTCATAAAAATCATATATTGAAGGTTAAGACTCAATGCATAAGTTGCGTGTTGTTTGTTTTTTTGAAGCAAAAATGCATAAAGCCTGCAGACCACCTCTGCAACCTTCTGTAGTAGAAAAGGTGGATCAAACGACGGCAGACTATAATAAGAAGCGTGTTTATTTTTTTAACATCTACATACTGCTGCAGATATTAAAAAATTAAAAGAAACTAATTTTATATTCCGAAAATAAATTTTTTAATACCGAAAATTTATTGATGTATAACATTTTAAGCTAAAATATATGATATTTCAGCAAAAATAATGATATTTGAACAAAAAATAATGATATTTTAGCATAAAATAATGATATTCATCAACAAATTATTATTATTGAATATAATAAAAAGAAAAAAAATCAACAAGAATAAAAAAAATGTGAAATAAGATTTAAGAAATATATAATCAATATTTTAGCATTAAAAGAAGAAGAAGAAGAAGTTGGAAGAGGTAGGAAGAGGCCAAATAAGTGTTGCGCCAAGGAGAACACGCGCAAATGTATTTTAATCCGAAGACTTCTGACAAACAAATAGCTGCAAGATGAAAAGTGTTGCGCATGTGTTGCACCGTACAACAATAAGAGGTCTGAAGAGGTTTTTTCCAATAAACTGTCAGCACCTTGGTGACCACTTAAGAGAGTTAGAAGGTTTAATTCATAGTTTAAGTCCCACTAATGTATGTCATCTTTATAGCTTAAGACACTTTTATAAGCATGGATCTATGTTTTGGATGTTAAAGCTTAATGGGTTAAGAAATTGAAGCATTTTTTGGTTGACTGACCAGTACACCAGGTGTACTCTTGAGTTCGTTGCGTCGTACTGGGCCAGTGTCCAGATTCCGGATCATCAACGTACGTCGGGCATATGAGCCAGGTATGTCATGCGTACGCAGTTTGTGGGCTTAAAAGATTTTTGGGTTCAAGTGTTGTTGGGCTTTTTGACTTGTTCAGGTTTGGGCCTCGGGCATACCTATAGTAGCAGGACATTTATCAGCTCTAGGCCATATTAGGAGCTCTTGGGCCATATTGGGCCTTAGGGCCTTGTATTTGGGCTTGGAATACCTTTTTGGGCTAGTTTGGATTTGGACCTTAGTGGGGGAGATCCAATGAGGCAAGGGTGAAGAAACTCTTTTGCTTTGAGTCAATAATTAGGGTTTAGGCTCTCAGGGTAGATTATTGACCTAATTTCTATTTAGGGTTTTATACTTGTGCCTTAAGGAGAGGATTTCGGGAGTCGGCTGCTTGAGTGCTATTTGATACCTTCAATCTGAGGTGAGTTTTATTCATTGTATCTGTGGGTTGAAGGCACCAATGTCTACCCACTAATATATACTTGAAGTATGATGTTTGTCTTCGTGATAATTGTTTGTTATGCATGTATTTGTTTGATGTCTTTGTGATTTTTTTTTATGATATTATGTGGTAGTGGTAGGGGTGAAATAGACTCGGTATCCGGTTGAAATAGACCTAAAGGGATTGCATGCACCCATATATTGTTAAGTGTATCTGGTTGATATAGACCGAAAGGGACTATAAGCACCCAAATATGTTTGATTGTATGTTTGTATGGTATGAGATTTTTGGGAGAATTCACTAAGCTTTGTGCTTACGGTTTTCAGTTTTTGTTTCAGATACTTCCAACTTGAATGGATTGGCCCAACCTGATCGCACTGCATCCACCTATAATTTTCCGCATTATGTGATTTTGAGAATTTTGTACTATGATAAAATGTTGTTATGATACACTTTCGACTGTTTTGATATGATTATCAGATGTTTTGAATGAAATTTAAAAACAAAATTTTATCCGTATTTTTGAAACGTTACATTAGCTTTGTTGTCGTTGGTGGCTAGGCATAGAGGAACCACACCATTCCATCCCACCTTCCTCTATGTTGTGCTATACCAAAATTATGTCTACCGTTGTCATTAGAAAGAATGGTCAAAGTCACCTACCCATTCATAAATTTCTAAAACGATTAGACCATTATTCAAACATTGAACATCAATATATTGATTAAAAATAGGTTTCTCATAAAATTTTCGGTGCTGCACCACTAGAGGTGCATATGTTAAACCCTTTTTTGCTTTTTATTCCTTATGGAAAAACAAACGGATCCGGGTTTATGTGAATGTTGAAATTTTTGCACCTTAAAATTTGATGAGTTTTTGATCATAATAAGGTGGATGGAAAAAATATTTACCGTTTTAGTGTTATTTTAAAACTATTTACCATTTTAGTGTTTTTCTCCTTTTTCTTTATTTTTTAGTTTCCTTTTCAATTTTTTTTTACTTTAAATATCTTTTTTTTTCTTTTTTATTCCACCCTTTTATTGTTTTCTCATTTTTCTTTACTTTTTAGTTTCTTTTCAGTTTTTTTTTATAATTTAAATATCTTTTTTTTTATTCAACCTTTTTATTGTTATATATATATATATATATATATATATATATATATATATATATATATATATATATATATATATATATATTTTATTTTAGTTTTTTCTATCCTTTTTTTTACTGTTTTTTAAATATATGTTTATTTATTTATTTTTTTCTGTTTTATTTAAATATCCGATTTTCTTATACAACCTTTTTACCATCAAATTTTAGCCTCAATATTAAAAAATCATCAAAAACCACTACTATAATCAAATTTTGAGTTTGTGACCATAATAGGGTGGATGGAAAAAATATTTACCATTTCAATGTTCTTTCAAAACTATTACCATTTTAGTGTTTTCTCATTTTTCTTTATTTTTTAGTTTCTTTTTCAGTTTTTTTTTTTAATTTAAATATCTTATTTTTCTTTTTTCTTTTTTATTCTAACTTTTTATTGTTTTTCTCATTTTTCTTTACTTTTTAGTTTCTTTTCAGTTTTTTTTAAAATTTAAATATCTTATTTTTTTTTATTTTTATTCCACCTTTTTATTGTTATATATATATATATATATATATATATATATATATATATATATATATATATATATATATATATATATGTATATATATACACACACACACACGACAACTTTCATTTTAGTTTTTTTATCCTTTTTTACTGTTTTTTAAATATATGTTTTTTTTTTATTTATTTTTTTCTATTTTATTTAAATATCTGATTTTCTTATACAACCTTTTTACCATCAAATTTTAGCCTCAATATTAAAAAATCATCGAAAACCACCACTATAATCAAATTTTAAGGTGCAAAAATTCCAACATTCACATACAATGTTTTTAAAGTGAAAAAAAAAATCTCAACATTCTTTCTTACAAAAAAACTCCAACATTGTTTATTACAAAAAGAAAAACACCACAATTAGCTTCATCTTGAACCGGTAAAAACCTATTAAGTGGATGACTCTCCAACCATTCTCGAGCACGTGGATTTAACCGGGACATAATCGAAAACAATGTCCGTCTATGCCAAGGTAATTTAAAAAAAATAATATTTTTATGGTATTTGTTATAGTTATTCTTTTGTTATTATTATTTTTTTTACAGGTAATGATTTTTCACCGGTTCAAGATGAATCTAATTGTGATGTTTTTTTTTTGTAATAAACAATGTTGGAGTTTTTTTTTGTGGTGTTTTTTTTGTAAGAAACAATGTTGAGATTTTTTTTTTCACTTTAAAAACATTGTATGTGAATGTTAGAATTTTTGCACTTTAAAATTTGATTATAGTAGTGGTTTCTGATGATTTTTTAATGTTGAGGCTAAAATTTGATGGTAAAAAGGTTGTATAAGAAAATCGGATATTTAAATAAAACATAAAAAAATAAATAAAAAAACATATATTTAAAAAACAGTAAAAAAAGGATAAAAAAAAACTAAATTAAAAGTTGTCATATATATATATATATATATATATATATATATATATATATATATATATATATATATATATATATATATATATATATATATATATATATATATATATATATATATATATATATATATATATATATATATATATATATATATATATACATACCAATAAAAAGGTTGAATAAAAAAGAAGAAAAAAAGATATTTAAATTAAAAAAAAACTGAAAAGAAACTAAAAAGTAAAGAAAATGAGAAAACAATAAAAGGGTGGAATAAAAAAGAAAAAAAAAGATATTTAAAGTAAAAAAAAAACCTGAAAAGAAAACTAAAAAATAAAGAAAAACGAGCAAAACACTAAAATGGTAAATAGTTTTGAAATAACACTAAAACCGTAAATATTTTTTTCATCCACCCTATTATGGTCAAAAAGTCACCAGTTTTTCTATTAATCAAACTGAACCAGTATTATTTAAAAAAAAAACCCGGGTTTTTAACACAATTTCACTTCAAAATACTGAAAAAAAAAAAACGGACTTTTTAAATCGGAACGGATATAGAAAAATCAAATTTTAAAACACCTTTATGAGCCAACCCATCACCCTTGCCCAATGGTCTGCATTTTCAGCCCGCCTTTCTCGTCCTAGGTAACGGGCTTAAAATATCATATATGGTTTTGATGATACTGGTATATATATCATATATATACATCATACAAATGTGTCACACAGTATTTAACTTATTACAGTTAATATTTTGTAAAATGAATACTCATTTTTTATTAAAATATCAACATGTATACATTTTCAACCATTGCTGAAGAAACTCTATTTTATCTTAAACTAAGAAACTCAACACTAGACCACATAGAAATGATATATGATCATATGGTAATTAAATCGCTCAAAGCTCATCTTTCCCCGATGAATGTTCCATTTTTTGTTCCATTTTGGGTGCACATGAGCATGAATGTCTCAAACTTTCCAGCCAAATCCCATCGGCCACAACATTCAAAGAGTCATCGTTGCGATTCCATGACCAATGAGCATGAGTGTCATTCATTATTCTCAATCGACCATGTCCAAAGCTTGCTTCCCGAAATAATGATATTACAGGCTTAGGTTCTTTGTATCTTCATTTTATCCAAAACAAATCTCAAGTTAATTGGTTCCTATACTAAAAACAAGAAAACAACCAAGTACGATTCTTTACAAACTTACAACATGGCCAAGCCTTCTCTATTCCCCCCATCTCCAATCGTTATGTACATCGGACCACATGGATCAGCATTGTTATCATAAACCCTAGTCTGAAATTAATGTTCATAAACATGTTGCAATTCATAATTAATAAAAGTGTGTATTAATGGCCGGATTGATTATTAAGAGGACTTACAAAACGTTCGTATGCATGAACATGGCCTGAAAAAACCACGTCAACACGCGACTTATACAACATTTCTTCCATGGCTACTCTCATGCTTTCACCTTCACCTTGATGGGCCAAATTCGAATTATACCATGGTGCATGGAGGAGCACCACCACCCACGGTGTTCTTGATCGATTAATTTTAGCCAAGTCATTAGCCAACCACTTATACTGATCAGAATCACGATCAAAATCAGCATAAGAACCTAACATAATGATGTGAGATCCCACTACATCAAACGAGTAATATAGGTTTGATTCCGAGCCACTTTCTTTATATGGCATGGGCCAACGTGAATTGTAGGCTTTGAATCCTTTCGGATAGATCATCGGAAATATTTCTTGTTCATGGTTCCCTTGGGTCACCATCCATGGCCTTCGGCTAGCATATGGCTCCACCAAACGTCCGAATGAATCCCAAAGTGGTTGTTGTGTATCTGCATAAGATAGGTCGCCGGGGAGGAGCAAAACGTCGTAGTTTCTTGCATTAATATGTTCTAAAGTGGTGTTCGTCCATTCAGTCTGACCAAGGTCACCTGCATCCACATGTGTAAATGATATTAAGAATCTTTTCGGCAGTTAAAGTTGATGTTGCCAAAAAAAAGGAAAAGGGAAACTTAAGGCGTCATCAATGAAAAGTATAGGAGTCTTGAACCCAAGAAAAGGTCTATACTCACCGGCGAGAACAAACTCAATGGGATAGGTGGCCGGCGGTGTCCGGAAGTTAAACTCCGGGCCGGAGCCACCACATCTGTAGTAATACGTGGTGGCCGGATTTAGTGGTCCGATTGTGACATGGTGGATTTTCCCGGAAGTGTAGAAGAAATAACGGTAGGATGTGTGTTCTCCGGTGGCTGATGAATCGTATTTCCCCGGAAGTTTCCCATACTCGACTGTAGATGGGACACCGTTTTCATCGGTTACCCATGAAACCTTCATGTAATTGTCTCCAACCAATGACACATGCACCTAGAGATGGTGGTTTTCAATTAAATTATAATGAGCTATACTTTAATCCAAGTAAATTCAGTTCTCAAACAAGACAATCGTAATTAGAATGGAAGATTTTTAGAGAGAGATACCTGTTGAGGATGTGACTGGGGACGATTATGAGGAGTGAAAACAAGGGGTCGTGCAGGCTGACGGACGAAATCCTCCGCCGCATGGTGTGGTCGGAGGAAAAGGAAGAAGAGGAATAGTAATTTTGGCATTGTTAGGGTGTAGGAAACTAAAATTAAAGCAATGAATAGAAGAGAAGCATGTTTAAAGGCAATGTGTTGCAATGGCGTGAAGCAAACTATAATTTTGAAACAATGTTGTCTATGGATACGCTTTCGCCAATCAAACGCCACTCATATTACTTTTCAATATAAAAACAATGCTACACATAGTGCATAAAAATAATATATTTGATTAATAAATCATTTGATGCTACATTCAAACCTTATTAACTAATAAATTTAGAAAGGTTTAAACATTTTTTTTGGAAATCTACAAAATTCCTTATATTTTGACTGGATCGACAAAAAACCACCCCTGATTTTATTTTTTTATTTTTTTATTTTTTGCAAATTAACCATTAAAACTAATAAACACTTACAAAACACTATTATACATGGTTAGTACGGGTTTTAAAATGCAAAATAAAACAAATAAAAAAGCATTGGTGAATTTTTGGTTAATGAGTTAAAGTTTAAAGATTATTGGTGATTTTCTTTTTTATATATATACTAAATGTATTTGAGAAATCTTATATTTATTTAATATAAAACATAAAACTAAGATACCATCTACATTCGTTTCATTAAAAAAAACTCATATTTTTTAATTAAAAAATATAATAATGATAATTTATATATTATTTTTGAGATTTTTTATGTTCTTTTTAATAAATATCATTACTACAATTATAAAGATATCATTTAAATATAATTCTTAAATAGAGTTTCATGATATATGTGGCATAGAAACGCACTCCTTACAATAAATCAACAAAAGTCTTGTTAATTTCTTACCGGTTACAGTGGTTAAATTACAAAGAACAGTTTCCTAAACAACTAGTTTAATGACATAATCTATGCAAAAACAACTACAATTCACTAATTATTATCTCTGACATGGTAAAATTCAATTTTGACTTTGATTATTATAAATTTAAATACTTACTTATCTATCATTCCGGTCGTATTTATTTTGAAATTTATCTGTATATATGCTTAATCGAAATAATTTTTTTTAAATGTAAAAATAAAATTTAGAATGAATTTGAAAAAAAATCTATGACAAAAGAATAATTTTGGACTCAATTTGTAATCAAATTTTAAATTTGGACCAAAAATATAAAATTTTAAAATTGAATGACATGTTTACCGGGCTCAAATTGAATACAATTCCTAATTTTTGAGAATTAATTAAATAAATAAAAGATATAAGAAATAAACGGATTATAAACCCAAATTATAAAAACTTTTATGGAGTTTTTTTAATTTTAAATCTATAATTCCACCAAAAATGAAAATTAAAGTGTTAGAAATGGATGGTATTGATAGGTTGAGGACATAAATGTTAGGAAGGAAGCATGTGACAACACGTGGTGTCATGGTTCGCATATTAATGGAATATTGGAATGTACCATTTCATTTTCATGGATTTTATTTTCTCCCAACTCAGATATATTTTTTTTTAAATCTGATATTTTTTATATACTTTAAACTTATAGTTTTAATATAAACATGATCATGACACGAGTATTTTTTCCTGTCGACATATGGGCATCGCCTTTCAGAAAAATAGTTCACGCCAAATTATGTTTTTATATTTAACATAAAAATATATCAAAACTTAAATAGTATATCAAAACATAATACAAAGAAACAAAATCCATGCAAATACTTTTATGTCATCCTATCCAATCAAAACCTTTTCTAATACCTATTTGCTTTAATTTCAATCATTTGTTCAAGACTGCCATTGCTCGAGATTTAAAGGTTAATATATGGAGCTTGATGTTTCATCCACTTTCGGATATATCATGAGAGCTCAATTTGCTAAGTTTTCCGAATTCAGAAATCTTGTGTGATCACCTACTATCCTAATTTCCGTAAGAAGGTACTAATCACCATCACTTTCAAACTAGACATCTTAGATAGTTTTTAGTGTACTTATTGAGTTTAGGTAAAAAGGTGTATGGTTAGGTTAAGTGACATTATGCTAATTATATTGTTCCTCACAACACAATACTGTTTGTGCACATACACCACATTCTTTAGTTTGAGAACAACCGATTTTATTTAGCTAGCAAGGAGGTAGACAAGGGTTGACCTAGCCAATGACAATTTGCTAAAAAGATGTATTAAGGGGTCAAAGTGAATGATAGAACTTTCATAAGCTAGATGATTAAATGGTATCATTTTTTAGAAAGTAGATTGCGGGAAGGAATAATTCTGCCAAATAATGAAAGTTGGAAGTTGCTTAGATGGGTCTCTCCCCCATTAGATTGAAGAACACTATTTGGCAAACGGGGAGAAAACTTATTAGCGATTTTCAAGCTTCCATGGAGCTCTAGGGTTCATAGTTGGAGAAGATGAGCTAGCATTCGTAGTAGAGCGTCTCCATTAGTGAATTAAGGTATAACCTTGTCCATTCTCTCTATAATTCGAACCTTGAGTTTGGGTTTAAACCCAAAATCTAATGATGGTAATTAAATGGATGATTTGTTTTTTGATTCATGTAAGGTTTTGATGTTTGAACTCCCACTCTTCATTGTGTGCAACTCTAATTGGTGTTAATGGAGATTTGGTGGATAACTGGAGTTCTAAGCTCCATTAATGGTGGAGTGCTCTACTACATCGGGACCAGAAGTACCTGAAACCAAAACTGAAAACTGTAAGCATGAAGCTTAGTGAGTTCCCCAACCTACCACATACCATACTCATAATCACACACTGGGTCTCGCCCCTACTGCATCGGGACTTGCCCGACATAGGACTCGCTCCGGCATCGGGCCCCGCCCGGCATCAGGCCTCGCCTGGCATCGAGCCCCGCTCGACATACAGATGTGTCTCACTTAGGCCTCACCTATCTCTAGGCCTCGCCCGCTAAACATATACAAACATATAGCATATCACATAACACATAAGCTATAGTACTCTCCTGTGTTACTGATCTAAGGCCTCACCTGTCTTGGGCCCTGCCCCTTTCTACTATTGATGAGTCATGGAACCCTGTCCACACAACTACTGATAATGAGATATGGGCCCCAGCCCACACTCACTCTTTCCCTAACTCGGGCCTCGCCTCTGCTCTGCTACCAATGAGATACGGAACCCTATCCATACTCTGCTGATGGTAAGATACGGGACCTCGCCCACACTCACCTCCCTACCAGGCACATACAAGTATCATACAGACAACGAGTATAATCTAACATGCAACTTTCCTCGGGCTTACCCCGGCATCGGATCTTGATTCGGAATAACATACTAGCATATAGTGCATAGGGCTAACCCCCGGGTCTTCCTACTCATAACTACATGGGCCGGCATTGTGGTCGTAGACCCATACACACAAAGGGAAACTCACTTGTATTGCTAAACTCTGCTGATAACCCACTGACTGCTATCCGACAACTCTCTGAACTGTTGATCCTCTAGCTCCCCTAGCTACCAATACCAACAATAACACTTAGCCTAACTGTCCTCCAGAAGTCAACTAGGTCAACTCTAGTCAATTCCTTCTCAAGGGCAAAGTCCCGATCAAAGTCAACCTTCCAGTTGACTCGACTCACCGAGTTATTCCTCCAACTCGCCGAGTCCATGCTCCTCGAAACCCAAACAACCCCGACTCCACTCGTCGATTCTAGCGAGAAATCGATGGGTTCTCCTTCACTAACACTTCGGGACCATCTTCCACCGACTCGTCGAGTTCATCCTTGAACTCGTCGAGTTCATCATCATCGTATGAATGTCTAGACCATGACTCGCCGAGTTGTATGTACAACTCGTCGAGTTCATCTTCATAACTAAGGAGATTGTCTTGGACTCGCCGAGTTCCTCCTCGAACTCGCCGAGTACTATGATCTTCATATCCATTACTGACCCAGTTTGGTTGAATCCTTTACTAACTCCACTCACTGATCTAAATCATAAACAGAAGGGTTTGGGTTTGAAACCCGACTCGCCAAGTCCATGAACGGACTCGTCGAGTCCACTTGGTGACATCTCTATTATGTCGATTACAGTCAATTCCAACACTTCTAACTCATAGATCTGGACTCTTAATGCTAGCATTGCACGTAAAGTTGCTAACTTTACATGCATGCAAGGTGTTATGAGGCTAGAACACTTAATCCAAACTACAATGAAGATCTAGGTCATGAAATGGGACCTTAGCTGGATAAAGCCAACAACTTTGAACTTCTAAAGATCAAGAGTGTCCAGATCTGTTGTCCAATCCATCCTTAAAGGCTTAATACTAGAATTCTACTTAGAAATGATCCAATTGTGACAAAAAGGCAAGCTAGAATGGGGATCTATCAATTGAAAGTTCAAGGTTCAGACTTTTTACCTCCTAACAGTTGCCAAATCGATATGGAGGCTGGATCTACTCTTCCTTCCTTGCTTCTTTCTCTCCAAGCTTCCAAGACGCACTCTAAAGGCCCTTAATCTTCTTAAAAGCTCAACAATGGAGTTGGGTGGCTAGGGTTTTGGGTTCTGGATGAGAGAGGCTGTAAATGAACCCTACGGAAGAGAATAAGATGCTTAAATAGGGTACCAAGTCCCGAGATTAGGGCTTCCTAACCCAGACTTGACTCGCCGATTCTACTCACCAACTCATCGATTCGGTCACTTAATCTTGCACACGAATCTCGCCCCGACTCGTCGAGTTCTTCCTTGGACTCGACGAGTTGACCCCCCTTTGACTTAGGGTTTTCCTTTCCTTTCTTGGCCTTTCTTATACTGGTGTTACAACTCTCCCCCACTTAAACTAGACTTCGTCCTCGAAGTCCGCTACGGACAACTGTCCTGCAATCTGCTTTCAACCTTCCTACCTGATGAATATAACTCCTACTGACCACTTCCATTGACCTTCTGCCCGGTCATTCAGACTAACACTAGTCCTTAAAAATAACAATCCTCAAGTGCACTCTGATCCTGTTAATCCTGAGAACACAACTTACTCATCTGACAATCCTTCCGGTACTCCGCGAGTACTTTTGATGGACATCCTAGGGGTTCACCCCTTTTTCCTTGTGCATTTACTGGCCTTCCCAAGGCAACGTTCCATAACTAATCATTTCCTTTATCACTGTGAAGGACATATCCTTCGTGGTATCCATTACTTCAGTCACTCCCAGTACTGGTCACTACTGTCGATACATACTTAATACTTCTTACTACTATAACTTAGTGTTGAGTACCCATCCCAGCGAATGGATCAGATAATCCTTCGATTAAAAGATTCACCCCTACAACAGTTAGGAATCAGAAAAGAGCTGCGCAATATGGTCAAAACCTTCCCTCTGAGATTATTTAACCCTGCTGTGAGGGGCATAACACCCTCGGTCAATTAGCTACCTCACACCATACTTCTATTATTACCACTGTCCCTGCCTTAAGGTTTTGCTGTCTCTCATCCGCCTTACGGATGAACCGAGACCACCCTGGTCCCAACTGATTCTGCCGATAAATGGGTTACCGGATACCCACCGGTTACTACACCTAGCACAATCTTTTAGTCGCTCCCCGTGACTTCCGAAGAAACTCCGGCTATCTGAACTGCTCTATCTATCCTGCCACTCTGACCTTACAGGTCTTGGGATCCTCGATCTCCTATCTTGATCCTAAGGTCCCTACCAGGTCCCACCTGCGCTGCTATAATCTCATGGGCCTCGCCTACAGGTCTCACCCGACTGTATCCTAGAGCGGCCTTTCCCAAGGTCTCACCTATCTAGGTCTATGCAGGCCAACTCCATACTAAATCTGAACGAACTAACCTTCCTGATCCCTACCTTGTTACTAGGAGATACGGGCCTCTGCCCACACTCCGCGAACTAGGAGATACGTTCCCCCGCCCACACTCTACTAACCGAACTGCTAATGAACACTACGACTTACCCGCAATCTTACATCACTTTCCTCACTAACTCGTTGCTGGGGGAATATTGTGGCTATCCCGCAGTCCTACCACACTCTCCATGCTGTCTCTACCACTGACTACTATTCTGAAGGCATCCCGACTCACTCGAGTCCTGTCGGCGATTCTCCAGCCTGATTTCCCAAACTAGCACGCATTTACCAAATGCTACAACTACCTTGTAGTCTTACATCCTTACTACACTCGCGCTCTGTCGAGAAAATATTCAGCTTGGTTTCCCAAACCAATCATCTACCAATTCCGAACTTCATGAACCCAAAGTTGGGAAGTTTCCCATACTCCCAACTCCTGCGCAACCTCACGGACTGCCTTCGCTTCCTTCTCGAAGACCTCTAACCCTTCAGGTTTAGCTTGCTACCAACTCTGGATACTTGAAGGGTTCTCCCCCACTTTGATCTGGATAATTCTTACAGCTCACTGTTTAAAAAGGATTCTTGATCCTTCCTATCATCCAATGACCATTCAGCTGAAAACTCAAACTTACCATAGCTATGGATCTAACCGATCTATCTCCAAACGACCCCTTCCGAAACTGGCGGAACACTACCGAGTCCCACAACGGCATGCTACAGTTACTGCATCCTAAGTAACCTGCTTTAATAGGGCACAACCCCTAACTATCATTCTAAGGTCCAAGGTATATAGATGGCATATAACTTAATCACATGCAGGCCATACAAAATTATGAAATACCTTTACCAATAGCGATGCAAAACCATAAAAATATAATCATGAATAAAAGTTAATAGGGAAACAAAAGATACACACCTACAACGTCCGATGTTGCTCGCGTCTCCGCGATAGACAGCTGAAATGCCCTGCCTCCCATCGCAGGCGCCTCTGCTCAGCCTTAACAGCCTTCGGTGATCCTCAAAGTTGTAGGGGCAGGTGCTATCACCCGTCCTATTGAAATCAAAATCATACATTGGGCCTTCTTGTGGCCCCGCTGAATATAATGAAAACATATTAGGTCTGATCCCTGAGTGGTGGTAGCAATACAATCTCTGCTAAAATGACCAGTCTGGCTGCACTTGAAGTAGCCAAAATCCCCACCACTACCACTCCTACACGCACCCTCGTGCATCCTGCTACACTTCCCGCATCGGCTGCGGTTGTGATAATCCCTCGATCTCAAATCTGACCCCTTGGGCCTTTTGCCCGAACTTGTGGCTACCTGAATCTCATCCGGGTTCCTCTTTCTGATATGCTCCAGATCAATCTCCCTCTTCCTGGCCCGAACAATCATGTCCTCCAGCGTCTTGCAGCTGGACCTGTTCACAAACTCTATGATGTCATCTATCAACATCTCGAGGTATCGGGCCTTCTTCATTTCCTCATCCACGACATACTGCGGAACAAGAAGAGCCCTCACTCTGAACTTGGCGGTGATCTCCGCCACCGTCTCAGTAGTTTGCCTTAGATCCTGAAACTCTCATGCTAACTGTTGCACCTCAACCATCCTAATGGATAAATTTGGAAACTTTATCCATTATGGATTCATTAGGAGTCATAAAAATGTGATCTTGGTTCGTTTCCTCCCGCCATGCAAGAGTCATGATGCTTTGGTTTGTGTATTAAGTTAGGATTTTGGTGTATAGACTCCTTCTAGCCATGGAAAGTCATCAAGTTAGAAAATTTATGACTTAGAATGTTATTTGGGAGTAGATTGGAGCTTTGGACGTAGGATCTTAATGAAATAAGCACTTAATGAAGGAAAATGGAATTGGTCAAGTACGTTGGGCTTACTTGGTAGTAAGTTGAGCGTACCAGGCTGGAGCCCTATAATCAGGATGGGATCTACTACATTGAGTTTAGTGACTAAGTACGTTGGGCATACTCAGTCTGTGTTGACCTTCTTTGACTTTTTGACTTTGACCAGGAATTTGACCAAGTTTGACCTAAGGGCATTTTGGGTAATTTGAATAGTCGTTTGAGATTTGGGTCCCTGTTAATTGTATAGGTAACCAATAGAGATAGCTTTTAGAGCAATGATCGGTACAACTATTCTTTCAGACTGTGAGGTGAGTCTCTCATCACCGTTCTTATGGGTTGAAGGCACTAATGTCGACCCATTAGATTATGTTGTAGGATAGTAGTGGTCTTTGTGACACTACTGATATGCTTGTATGTGCTTACTGTCTTTATGACTATTACTAGTATGATTATATATTATATGCATAGAGCCAATTTAGGCTCAGAATCATTATGGACTCGGGGTGGATATGGACTTGAGGGTTGATACGGACCCGACACAGCTACATGTTGTTACACGAAGTCATTATGGACTCGGGGTTGATATGCAACCCGTCACAGCCACTTGTTATATTTGTATATTTGTGTTGTATGTGGTACTTTGAGTAACTCACTAAACTTTGTGATTACAGTTTATGTTTATGGTTTCAGGTATTTTCGTTTCTAAAAGAAATGGTCTGGCTTGATCGCACTGCATCCCTGTAATTTTATTCCGCACTGAATGTATAGAAACTACTCTGATGTTTTGAGAATACTTTGACTCTGATCGTCTTTTGGAACAATGAATTAATAGCTTTAACTTATTTAAAATGATATTTTTACTCGGCATTTTAGGGACGTTACATTATGTTAATCCACCCCCACTCTAGCGCTATTTTAGGGACGTTATTTTATCATTGTTGATCCATCTCTAATCTATAGCTAAAATAACTCTAAATTTAAAAAATAAAAATAAAATTTAATGGTCATTGATCTATCAATTACGACTTACGAGTCGTTGATTTGTAAAGCATCTTCCGTTATATCCATAGTCGATACTCAATTTTCTAGGGTAATTGGATTTCTTGATGACATAAATAACCACACCTTGTATTTATGCGATTTAATCTATAAAATTATAAAGTACACTTGATAAATCACCACGTATATGAGTGTTAAATCGCCCCATTTCTATAAGATCATGCTGGATCACTATTGCATGCACATGATCCAATTCGTAGCTCTACATTAATATCACTTGTGTAGGTTGTATTGTTGTAATGATATAGATGAAGGGGTTGAGGCTATTAGAAGTTTAAAAAAATGATTGTTAGTCCAAGAGATGCCATTTATAGATCATGTACATCCAAGCCTTACCACCTTACCAATTAGAATTATTAGTAATAATTTACCTTTTATATTTCAGGCACTCTATAACAAGACCACCTACATGATCTCATACATGTTGTTATCGTTATTTCTTCCTTTCAAAAGAACAAGAATAAGCCTGTCCGAAATTCAAACCACCTCATTGAAAGCAATTTTAAATTCGCAAACCAAACCGTATTATTGTCCGATTCTATGATCCTACCATCAAAAAACGATCACCATCACAATAATCATTGAAAAAACATGTAGTTACAAAATGCGTAAATAAACACACAAATCAAATTCAATATCGCAAAATACAACAAAAAAAAATGAACTAATCTTTCACAGTTAGTAGTGTTGTTAGAATGGTGTCAGTCATTCCATCAGTAGCGGAAAACAAGTGGCCACCACCTGTGATCTCATGGTAGTTGATCCATGGGAGTTTCTTAGCAATATAACGTTGTAGTTTCACAGGTACAAATCGATCTTGATCACCCATCCATAAGTGAACAGATCCTTCATTATTTGGAAATGGATTCTCGAGTTCCATTGGATCAAATTCCCATTTCCCCATTCCAACTATTAAATCACGGTGGACAGACTCGAATTCTCCTTGTTTTCTTGGCTGCATCTTTAACACACAAAAAGTGTAACATAAGTGATAAGTCGGACTCTCTGAGATGTTTCTTTTTATAACTTGATGGACTTAGTTGACCCAAACGTAATTATAAAACAAACTTTAAATGGGTCTTTTTTTTATATACACAATATAAAAAGGACTTAATAGATACACCTAGTTCTAAACATGAGTATTGGTCTAGTTTCCAATCTAGAGGCATTATCTCGAAGTGTTTTTACTTTCTTTCAAAAAGTAAAAGGGTTAAATACGAGAAATAAAAATGTAGTTTTATTGATTTATGGAAAATTGCATCATGGTTTCATTCTTTATATCAAAGTGAAAGGTGCATTTTATCGAATACTCTATTCATCTAGTTAGCTATTATATATTCGTAAAGTTATTATTAGTAAATTATGCATATTTCTATGTTTTACTCGTTGTGTACACTTGGGGTTTTGTTTTTGAGATATATTGCAACTCGAGTCAAAAGCAGGAACAAGTCGATCATTGAAAAGTCTAAGTGGTCGACGAATGTCAAAAATCAAATTAGCCAATAGATATGGTTGAATAAAGTGAATGTTAACAGCTAAAAATGCAACATTATATTTTGAAAAATCTATAAATCATATCAATTTCATCTAAATACAAGAATCTTTCACTACTATAATTTGGGTATGTTCTTTCAATGTATAATGTCCTAACAAGAAAAAGAAAGAAAGTATAATGCTATAATTAGGTAGTTTTTTAACTACATATTGTCTGTTTATAATATTTTTTTTGTTAATAAAAGGGTTAATACAAGACATAGAAACTCTTTTATTAATAATTTTTATTTTAGCATCTTACTTTCATTTTTGTTTTGCAACATTGTATCTTTAACGATTCTACCTATTTATAGGAATATCACCCTCACTCCTATAATTAAGTATATTTTTCAAACTATAATGTCCTAATCAATAATATGGAGATACAAATCTACAATTAGGTTGATTTTCAAAAGAGAATGCCTTAAATAGCTAAAATAAATGGAAATACAACATTGTAATAAAAATAAATGAAATTAGGATGATATAATAAACATAAAAGCAAAAGTATGTTGCCATTTCTTGCATCTAGTACTTCAAAAAATGTATCCACAACCATAGCTTAAATACCATACGGATTCATTTTTTTTTCCTATTCTAGTACTGTTTTCTTCACAATTGTCTTTATGTTCATCCTATGACCACTAGTATTAAGTCTTATCTCTTATGCACTTGTGGACAATGATCTTAAATATATATTGATTGCTTCCAACCTATTACCATTTATCCATATAGAATTCTTCATGCTAATAATGTTTCACATAACAATATCTTACTTTTAGACCTTGAGAATGTGAATGATAGTTTTATTGACAATTTGAATACCAAATGCAGTAAAAACTCATATGAATCAAACTTACATGTTTCATTTTCAGATAACAAGTAGGCCATATAATTGTGAGACAGTTATAAGCTCCATAATGATGAACTAAATCAACTAATAAGACTCATGTGTAGATATTATGAATCATATAAGACATGTGAATAACGTTTATTAGGAAATATCAAATATGAACAGCAACATTTTTTTGGAAAAGATGAGAAAGGTAGGTAGTTGTTAGGCCTCATACATATAGATGCATATGGAACATTCATTACTCCACCCACGTAAAGATACTTTTATTTTTTATTTGATGGATTCAATATGTAAAATTATGTATACCCGTTAACAATTAATATAAGCATGAAAAACTAGAAGTGTTCAAAGAGTTTAAAAGGAGGTGTAAATTCAAATTCGCTAGGACTTCAGCATTAGACGTGAAACTTTACTAGAAAAAAAAAATTATTTTCTTAATTCTGTATTTTTTGAGATGTTGAAGGGCTAGCACATAAATTCTATCTCATATTCTGTTAGTGTGTTGATACTCATACATATATGACTAAAAATATACAGAGTATTAATCTTGAAAGAATGTACCTTTTGCTCTTCTAATTGAGGAGGAAACTTTGACACAATTTCCATGTCAGGGGGAGAAAACATATCAAGAGACCCAGAAATAAGAGACGAGCTAGGAAACCATTTTTGAGTGTTCCACCAGTAGTGCAACCATGGAAGGTGGTGAGCAACACGTAAAGCCCATTGATCAGGCTTAAACATTTCATAATACACTTCATTAGATAAGTTTGAAGGAAATGAAGGCCACCAGTAATTAACTCCAGGTGAAATGAAAACTACTCCTGCTAGCCTATTTCAATCACACATACAAAACTAACAAAATGACAACCAAATTATCTCAAGCAACAAATAATCAAAATTTTGATTTACACCTGTGAGGAATGTACTTAAGACATGGCCAAACCAATAATCCACCCATGGATAATCCAGCTAAATAGAATTTGGATCCGAGTTGTAGTTGATCAGCGAGCTCCTCTATATCCAAAGCTAAACTCTTTAAAGTTCTCTCAGGGTGGGGATCACTCTCTCCGTAACCAGGTCGGTCGAATGAAACAGTGTACACCCCTAACTCTTCAATTAGAGCCTGTAAAAGTCAACCAACCGGTTAGAATTAGAAAACTAACGGGCTGTTTGATAACCTATGAATGGAACCATTCATAGGTCACAACTGAATACGTCGGTATTCAGTCTGAACGGTTAAGAAACTCCGTCGTTTCCTAACCGTTCAGAGGTTGGAATCATTTAAAACTAAATGTTTTAGTTTTATGATTTTATCAAACAACCCTAAGTTTGAAGTAAACATAAAAAAAATGATTGGCGTAAAAACTAAAAAGCATGAAGAAAATATGGATCCACACCGGAGAGGCTGCCAAGGCAAAAATATTAATTTCTTTGCAATTGTCAAAACCATGGATGACAATTATTTTAAACTTGGCTGTTTCTTTTGGGACACCGTGTTCCAAATATGACAAATGCCTTCCATCACGAAGCTTTATTCTTGGTGATGTAATTGGAGGACCATCCTGAGAACCGCATATTTTCGGAGGGGGTGGACGGAATGACTGAAATGCCCTTGCCAAGAACCCCATAAAGAGGACAGAGTTGTAAATTCTTGCAAATCCCTAGAGTGATATTTAACCAAGAAGAAGTAAAATTAATTAAAAGAGTGTTAAGGGCATGTAGTTCAAGTTTGAAATTACAATGTAAGTTCACTTTTTAAGCTGACTTTACACTGATTTTGAAGCTCATAAATATAATCTTGGTATTGAGTGAATGCATAGAGATCAAAATCTTTACTTGATCATTAGAACTTTTGAATACATTTGTCAAGAAATCAATTAATAAAATATATATTGATCATATAATATTGAATACTCTAACCGTCATTTATTTGCAGAACTATAAAGTTGATAATTGTATCATCTTTTATACTTTTTGTTTGAAAAAAAAAAAACCAAGGTAGTTATTGTCCTATTTTAGACCTATGTTTTCCAATATAGCATTCTAAAATATTTTTATTTATAATGTTAGCGTCAACTAACATTTCAATTTTAAAAAAATAACTGCGCTTAAATTAGAAAATGAAGCATTATAAAACATTCAAAAAGATTAGCGTCAATTATTTAATTTTTCAAAAACATTTATGGATATGCCTTTTATCTAAACCTGAGAAAAAAATAAGTCTTTTATGGATTTACAATTATCATCGCCTAAGCTATAATATTGGGTCTTTAACATGAGGCAGCAGCAAAATACTGATTTAAATCCCAAACCACTGTTCTAATCGTGAATTGGGGAGCAAATACTATATTCGCTTCATCTCTATTTGTTATAATTTATATAATATGCATACTTACAGATCATAGTAAATATTTTTGTTATTATTATGTTCACGACTATCTGTATTTTAAAACTCCAATTCAATGTCTAGTGACTGGAATCCTAACAAAAACAGTTTTTTAAAAAATAAATTAAAAAAAAAGGTTCACATCCATCATTTTGAAGTCGGGAAAGAATTGCAATGACAAACAATTCACTTGACTAGAAATTACTCCGAAACAAATAACACGAAGCATCAAATATTTACATCCGAAGGTCTTTGAATTATGAAGAAAATATATATATATATATATATATATATATATATATATATATATATATATATATATATATATATATATATATATATATATATATATATATATATATATATATATATATATATATATATATATATATATCCGAAGATGAGTTAAAGAGTTGAAGAAAACGATTCGCAGACCTTTTTGAAGAGCAGAAGAAGAACTGGGTTTGGATTTCCTTGCAGCTAAAATCTTCCTTCTAACAGTAGCTGCCATTATTGTTGGTTCGACTTAAAAGGGTAAAGAAGATCTCTGCTAAATCAACTTGTGTAGGGTCTTTTGTGATAAGCTGTACTCCTTTAGTGCTTTTGTCTTTTGACTTGTAGTCCTTTTCCAAAGACCTCTTCACTCACAACACGGAGGGATGAAAGGAGTTTTTGACATGTAGTTTGAAAAGCATTTACTAAATAATGTAGGTTTTAAAATTTTATATTTTTTTTAAAACTTTTTTCTTTTATATTATTGTCACTTATTCTTTCTTAATATTCTTTTTGATATTTTTGTAACTTTTCCCTGCTATTGTTTTTTTTATCTACAAACATCATTCCTAATAATAATGTTATAACGTAAAACAAATATTATGTCATCACATTTAACTTTTTGGTTTACCACATTACCATACTCTTCTATAATTCATCTTATACACGCTAACAATCTTGAATTAAAACCTTGGTACAATTAAGGGCGGACGAATGTATAGGGATGTCAAAAACCTCGTGGGACCTGATTCCCGCGGGACCCTGATTTCTTACGGGACTAAATTTAAGAAAAGAAAAAAAAAACGCGAGCGGGGGCAGAATTAAACCCCGCTTATTTTTGGGACCGGGGTCAGGAATTGGTATTTCCGTCACGTACTCCCGCGGGGGCAGGTTGTACATTTATGTAAAAAAATATATATTTAATGTAAAATACATATACAAAATAGATTTTCTAATTTTAGGTTTAGGTTATGTTTCATTTTCCGGTTTCCAATTAATGGATATTGAAGAGGTAATGAAATGATCATATATTTTTGGATATGTAAGTATTTTATATTTGTAATATTGGATTTGTCATATTTTATATTTTTAAGATTGTTGGAATTGTCGTTTTGTAATGTTGGATTCGTAATGTTGGATTTTTAATTTTTAGTTTCTAAAAGATTATGTTTTAAACTTTTAAAGTTATTAAAAATAGGTTTTTTAGCCTAAACCAAAGTAGTTGTTTAGCAAAACAAAAAAACAAAAAAAAAACAAAAAAAAAAACAAATTTTAAGCCTATGAACCGGGGGAACGGGGGCGGGACCGGGGGCGATGGAGGTAACCAAGGGCTGGACTGGGGGCTATGTAAACGGGGGAGCCGGGGACGGGACCGGGAGCGGGGGCAACAACTGATTTCGGGGGCGGGAGCGGGGGCAATTATTTCCGCTCCCATTTGGTCCCATTGACATCTCTACGCATGTATATGTAAGAGTAATGGCACCAATTTTTTTCGGATCAAATATAATAACATAGACCTAGCAAACGGGTTTGATTCGGGTCGGGTTGGGTCGAGGCATGACTAGAATTTGGTGCGTCATATTTCTTTGTTGTTGGACCTAAGGTTGTTAAGATCGATACTTTTACTTTGGATCTTTTTTATCTTTCCAAAATCGCAATAATAAAATCGAATCTAGATCATAAGATCCTAACTAATAAACATTTTTTTTCTCATAGTAGGCATAATTATTTATCTCAAAAATGTAATCATCTTTAAAAAATTTCAAAACAAAACGTGATGTGAAGACAAGTATTATATTTTAAAACTTAAGAGATAAAATATAATTATTTTAGAAATTATTAAAAGTAATTTTAGCCATTTTGACATTTTTGATCATTTCAATAAAAAATTTTGTCAACTTTGCCCCTTACTTTTTAGCCATTTTAACACTTTTGATCATTTCAATAAAAAAATTTATATTTTTAGGAACATTTTAATATTCAAAGTTTGGCCACAAAACTTTAAGGAAACGACAACTTTAGTCTCTTTTCTAAAAATTTGTTAATTCCAACCCTTTTAATTCTTTAGCCATTTTGACATTTTTGGTCCTTCCAGTCAAAACTTTTATATTTTTTCATAAAAAAAAAAAACACAAATAAAGGCCCGGGGCGAAGCCCGGGTTTTTAGCCATCTTTGCCCCTCATTTTTTTAGCCATTTTGACAATTTTGGTCATTTCAATAAAATTTTTTACAATTTTTAGAAACCTTTTAATATTTAAAGTTTGGCCACAAAACTTTAAGGATTGACAACTTTAGTCACTTTTCTAAAAATTTGATAATTCCAACCCCTTTAATTCTTTATTCATTTTAACACTTTTTGTCCTTACAGTCAAAGCATTTATATTTTTTCATAAAAAACACGAAAAACGGCCTGGGACAAAGCCCGGATTTTTCGGCTAGTTCTAATATTTATGGATATAAAAACTTCAAAGTTTTACCGTTTGAACTTCAAATAAAAAATGATCAATAAAGGCCCAAAGGTCGTCTTAAGTTTTTAACCAATATAAATATATATATATATATATATATATATATATATATATATATATATATATATATATATATATATATATATATATATATATATATAAATGATCAATAAAGGCCCAAAGGTCGTCTTAAGTTTTTAACCAATATATATATATATATATATATATATATATATATATATATATATATATATATATATATATATATATATATATATATATAGGTTCAGGTTCATTTGGGACCATTCTAATTTTGTGAGACCGTGAGACCAAATCTAAAAGTAATTTTAAAATGCAAAATAAATGGAAAAATCCAAAAATTCTTTTTCTAAATGTTATTTTCGGAACTTGAATTAACTAAAAAAAATATAAAAAAAATATAAAAAAAATATAAAAAAATAAAAAAAATTCCGTTTTTTTTTTTGAAAAATACGTGAAATATTCTAAATAGAATATTTCACTGACATATTCTAAAAAATAGTTTTAAAATGCAAAATAAATGGAAAAATCTAAAAATTATTTTTTTAAATATTATTTTCGGAACTTGAATTAACTAAAAAAAATTAAAAAAAATTAAAAAAAATTAAAAAAAAATTCTATTTTTTTTGAAAAATACGTGAAATATTCTAAATAGAATATTACACTGTACATATTCTAAAAATAATTTTAAAATGCAAAATAAATGGAAAAATCAAAAAATTCTTTTTTTAAATATTATTTTCGGAACATGAATTAACTAAAAAAAATAAAAATAAATAAAAATAAATAAACAAATGCGTCTCACGGTCTCACAAAATATAAGTGGTCTCAAATGAACCTAACCCTATATATATATATATATATATATATATATATATATATATATATATATATATATATATATATATATATATATATATATATATATATATATATATATATATATATACACCTTCATTTAACAATCAGGCGCCGCAACTCTATCATTTATGCAACTCTATCGTTTATTCTTAGATTCCCTTCAACAATCCATACTGATATATTATCAATTATACCAAAAAAGAAAGAACATCCACTGCCAAATCAGATTATATGGAATCGTATATACAACAAATGACCGAGATATACAACAAATTTTTGTTTTATTTTTTTAATTATTCTTTCAGGTTGGATCAGATCGGGATCTTATGATCTTACCTTCGTTTTACATTGCATATTGTTTAGTGGTTGCACAATCATACAAAAAAAATTACTCTTGTGAGGCAAAATTAAATAGTGGCACGGGACACCCCGGGACACTAATATATCTGCCCCTAGGTACAATGCTTTAGGCTGCATGTAGGCCTGGAAATGGAGCGGGTTTTAACCCTGATCTAATCCAAACTCTTAACAATTATATGAGTTTGGAGCATAGTTTTTGATCCCTTTACCCGTTAACGACCCGTACCCGCTAACCCTTTTATTAAAAGGGTCGGGTATGGATCATCATCGATCCGCTCTGTTTATAACCCGCCCCATATAAATTTTAGAAATATAAATTTATATTTTATATTGCCAAAATTTATATTTTACATTAAATTCCAATCAGAAGTCCAAAGAGAAAAGGCCAAAGACTAAATTGTTTTTACATAGGACTCGAGGACTCACCTTCTAGACTTACAGTCTTCTCCCAAGAGTCATGATTCCATTTCATTTATATTTCATCATGTAATCACCAATTTCATTTATAAATCAATAAGGTCATTTATCAACCGAAAGAAAGTTTGTAATTGCTATTCTCTATCAATGCAAGCAACCATCAAAAATCAATTGGAAGTAACTAAAATAATGATTTTAATTCCAATAGAAAGTCCTCAAGTACATAATATGTTTTCTAAATCAAAACTTAGTTTTATTTAATAAATGTGATTTTATGATTTAAGTAAAATGTGTTTGATTATTCAAAAAACTTACGGGTTACGGGGCGGGTTTGGATATCTGTTGATTCGGTGGATAAGGGTATGGGTTTGATAATCAAAAACCCTGCAGGTTACGGAGCGGGTTTGGATCGGATTTTGAAATTTGTTAAAAGGGTTTGGATCAAGGTCGATTCGCTCCAAACCCGTCCCATTGCCAGGTCTAGCTGCATGGAGTGGCTTGTCAGGAGTCGTTACACTCCCAACACACATGCCCCCTGTCATGTCGGGGACTTGCTAGAAAGATTTATCAAAACCATGAGTTGAAACTCAATGTTGGGATTATCATCCTAAGTCGTTAAGACATAGAATAATCTTCTAACGATTGTACTTTCTTCAACTTGTTACATTTGATAAAAAGAATAAAACTAGTATACACTAATTTATTTCATACAAAATAAACAAATAAAAAAGTACTTATTTATCTATTACATCTTATAAATAAATAAATAAGAACTAACAACAACATAGCGGTCCTTATGACTTGTTTATATATAGCAATGTCATATGAAATATACAAACACTCACTTTGTTTTTTAAGACATCGTGACACAACTAAATGCGTAAAAAAATAGTTTTATAAAAAATAACAGTTATAAAACTACGAGTTTCAAAGAAAATATATTTAGTCATTTTTTTTGTCAAAAGAAATACCAAATATATTTTCCAAACCCAAAGATTATCAAACATTAAAATAAATCTTTCTGGCATGTAAAAGAGACTTTGATACCAATGATCTTTTTTAATATAAAACAACTTTAAGTGGAAAACAAAAGTGCTTTTAAAATAACATTTATTTTAAGACCATTTTAAAACAAAACCACCAAGGATCCAATTACAAGATGTAGAAAGATTATAATTGAATTCTTAATAAAAAAAATCAATAAGTGACAACTTCCTAAAGGTGTGACCCTATATGATCATATGTTATTGGCAAACATCATTCGAAAATGATTATTATCCATATAAATCCAACACTTCCCGTATGTGATAGGAGTTGGTGGTTAACTGATGAGTGGTATCGATTCCCCATATCTATGGGAAATCAGTAAGGTTTATGATATTGAATGTTATATGTTTTCATTAAAGTGTTATGACGTTATGAAAAAGAGTTTCAAATTTATGAAGTTTTGTAAGGTTAAAGGTTTGAATGTTTGCGAAAACTTAAAGTTCATATGAAATATGTTGAAAGTATATTTCATACTTATGTTGCTAAGTCTAAACTCATGTATCTCATGAGTCTTTTGATTTACTTATTTTGTTTTAAATGTGTTATGTACTTAGGTTTAGAAGCTAAGGACTAGAACAACATTATTAGTGAATGCTTATGGAACACTTAATATAGTCTTAGGGTTGTACAAATATTTCTCATATACTATGGGTGTAATATTAGTTTTGTAACACCGAACGTTTATAAACTTTGATAATTTTATTTTATTTTATTATTTATTTTTTGAAGTTTTTGTAAAACCATATTTTGATCCAGTGTTATTGTCATGATAAAAGCGCAACCATCGTATTTTAAAGGTTTTAAAAATATGAGTGTTACATTCGAAATCTTGAAATCAGAATTGAGGACATTTATACCAAGCTTTAAAAAAATGGTTTGAAATCAACATGTGTTCGAGAACATTGTCAAATACTCAAATTTATTGGGTGCATAAATAAAAAATAAGGAATGGAGCACCATATTTATAATGTCATGCTAAACATAAAACATCCTAAAATAACTCAATAACTTCCTAAAATAACTAAATAATCCAGTAAATAAAAACTAATTACAAGACTCACCGTAAGTAATGCAAACCTTATCCATTCTTTCTGCCTTCTTTGTTATAATCTAAAACGGACAAATGTCAGATCTTATCACAAACTTTCATAACTATTCAAATTATGCTATTTTGTAGCAAAATAGCTATGAATTCTACTTTCTTAGAAAATGTTCATACTTATTTGGGCTTTTTCTTTGTAGTGAAAGTAGATGATCTCCATCTATGATGGAAAGAAGAGCTCATAATGTTACTAATAAATGGGTTTAGGCATATAGAAGTTAAAAACTCGTTGATAAATCACAGGCGTAGCCTCGTTCCTCTTACTTCCTTTCTTTTCTCTCGTTAAGTTGAACTCGGGAATGGTGTGTAAAAGACAGCTCTGGTAGTGTAAGGACTTAGCCCCCCCCCCCCCCCCCTGCGCATGGGTAGGAATTGTAGTAAAACCATAGACACAAGCTTGTAAGTCTTTCATGCGTTCAAGCTTATAAACCTTGTTGAGTTTGGTCTTTCTACCAATGTGGGACTCATTCCCATATTCATCTCTTTTGCTAAATTTATTCTCAAATACCCATCTTCTAGTATCGAATCTCATTCACATATCGTCCATTTTGGACATATAATATATCGTTTCGAAGTTCTCACGGAGAAGAACACAAACTCACTTAGAGTTGATTATATATACAACATATGTATATATTTATATATGTCAAAAGTTAGTAAAAATATAAATATTTATACTAAATTTTCCAAAGTTAGCCCAAATCAATAGATAAAGTTTGGTAAATGGCACAAAAAACACTTTTTTTATACAAAAATTCGATTTTAACACCATGTTTTTTTTGTGTCAATTTTGACACTGTGTTTTCCAATTTGTTACAATTCTGACCACTTGACCAGTTAACCAGGTTGCATACTGACGTGGCATGATGACGTGTCAGTTTTGATGACGTGGCATGCTGACATGATATGCTGATGTGTCAAAATTGAATTTTTTTTCTCACAAAAAACACTATGTTTTCATTTTTTTGGATTTTAACACTAAGTTTAATTTTTTCTTTCAACTTTGACATTATGTTGTTTTGTTCCAAATCGAACATCATTTTTTCCAATTTTGTTCAATGTTGACAATTTTCTATTTGAAACTGTATAAATATTTTTTAATACATTTAAACCATATAAATATGTTTTTTTTTTCATTTAAAAACCATAGTTTTGTATAAATACATTTTTTTACACTCAAACCATATTTTTATGTATAAATATGTATTAGTTATATAAAAATTGTATTTTATATTAATATGCAACTTTAAAATGTGTTTGGAGGTTTGGAGGCGTGTAGTCGATCAAAACACGGATATCAAGTTTGCAACCCATTAATTTTTTACATCTTATTAGAAGCTTATTGTTAGTTTGATTCTCATGATATAACTAATGTTTTGAATGTAAGAAAAAAAAACACATTGTATTTAAATAAAAATGTAGTTTTTAAACGAAAAAAATATGTTTATACGGTTTAAAATGTAATAAAAAAAATATATTTATATGGTTTCAAATGGAAAATAGACAAAATTGAATAAAATTTGATAAATGATGTTCGATTAAAACAAAAAAAAAACATAGTGTCAAAATTGAAATAAAAAATTAAACTTAGTGTCAAAATCGAAAAAAGTGAAAACTTAGTGTTTTTTGTGGAAAAAAAATCAATTTTGACACATCAGCATATCATGTCAGCATGCTACGTCATCAAAACTGACACGTCATCATGTCACGTCAGCATGTAACCTGGTTAACCGGTCAAGTGGTTAGAATTGTAACAAATTGGAAACACGGTGTCAAAATTGACACAAAAAAAAACATGGTGTCAAAATTGAATTTCTATGTAAAAAGAGTGTTTTTTGTATCATTTACCCATAAAGTTTAATAAAACCATGATTACAAATAAGTTCACATAGTCACAACTTCTTCCTCCCTTCATGTTCCAATCAACAACAAATTGCCACAAATTTGTGTTATATAAGGGCAATGTTCATATAAAAAATTAGGTTCTTTTACGAGATATCCCTAAAATATAATTGTGTGAATTATATGAGTTTGACGAAGTATTCCAAATAGGGAGAGGTTCCGATCCACCTTTTTTTACATTGAAATGATGGTTATTTTATTAAAAGGAAGTTGAGTACCCCATGGCTGATGGCACCACTTGAAGACAACAAAGAAAAGGAGACAAAACCCACCAACAGAATAAATATTGAACGATACACGGTTACTCAATTTGTAACTAAACCCATCAAATATCATATCATGCACTACACGTCACCGAAATAACACGCTTCTCCAATTTAGAATGAAAATAACAAAATAAATCGACTTTTAAAAGCATATCATACAAAGACGAAGTGATCCAATTCCCTATATGACACCGAAATAACACATTTTTTTAGTTTAGACCGAAAATAACAAAACAAATCGAGTTTTAAAAGCCTAAAATACAAAGACCAAGTGATCCAAAGCCCATGGGACATTAAGCTAATCTTTCACATTAAGGAGTGTTTTCAAGATGGTGTCGGACATACCATCAGCTAAAAAAAAACATGTGGCCAGCACTTGGGATCTCGTGGTATTTGATCCATGGGAGTTTTTGGGCAATGTAACGTCGTAATGCCACAGGAACAAAGTCATCATTATCACCCATCCATATTTGAACTGATCCTTCATTATTTGGAAAGGAATCCTCGAGCTCCATTGGATCAAATTCCCATTTACCGTATGCAATTATTAGATCTCGATGGAGAGACTCGAATTCTCCTTGTGGGGTTGTCTGCATCTTTAAAACACAAAAAAGAGTAACATAAGCCAAATTGTTTGATATTTTTTTTTCCTTTATGACTTGATGGACTTTACCGGATAGGACGCAGTTTTTAGTAATATATGTATGAGTGTTTTTTTACCGAATTTATAAAAATGACTAAATATATATTTTACTAAATTTTAGTTATTGGAAATATCAATTTATTTTTTAGTTATTGGAAATATCAATTTATTTTTTTCCTCGAAAAGACAATTATTTTTTTTTCCAATTTGAATCTTTTTACAAGTTTACTTGTAATCTTCGTATTTAGTCAATCTTTTTGGTAAAAAAACTTTCAACTTTTTTGTTTGAAAAAAACTTCACATAGAATATTTTTTAGAATCTAATTTCAGCATAATAATGTTATTATATTCCTTTAAGACTTAATTTTTGTTTTCATTTGCACCGACATTTCTGTATTGATTCATCGTTGTCATTAGGACTGTAAACGAACCGAACGAACACAAACGGGGTTTGTTTATGTTCGTTCGATTAGGTTGGCTGAACAAATAAACGAACGTGAACGGATAAACGAATGAGTTTTCTTGTTCATGTTCGTTTATTTAACAAATTATATTGTTCATGTTCGTTCGTTTATGTTCGTGAACCTGCTAAATAAATATAAACAAACAAACATAAATGAACAAAGATAAACAAACATAATTGAACCTATATGAAGATAAATGAACATATAATATAGTAATGTAATCAAACACAATTAAGCATATATGAACATCAAAAGAAACTTATATAAACGGACATAAACAAACGTTCACGAACATAATTGGACGAACGAGACCATTGTTCATGTTTGTTCATTTAACTCAACGATAAAATTTGTGTTCATGTTCATTCATTTATTAAATAAACGAACTTCCCGCCGAATGATTCACGATCGGTTCACTGAACGTTCAGCTCGTTTACAGTTCTAGCTGTCATGTTATTATTATTATTATTTTTTGTTATTCTTAATGATTTTCAACATTAGAATATGAGGGAAAAACAAACAAACAAACAAAAAAGTTCGTTTTTTTTTTTTTTTTGATGACTAAGGACCCCAACCAATCCAACTTTTTATGACCTGGTTGAGCAACCTTAATGCCATGCATGTCTAACGGAACACATGGTCTAGTTTAAACACCATGTGTGGGAAGAGGGGGTCATGTCCCCGTCATGTTAGTTAAATCAGTAAAATCCTCATAGGTCTCAAACTCATGACCTGCAACGAGGATTTTTTTTTTGAAACAAAGAGAAAGACTATTATATCCAATATTTTATCAAAATACACATCAAAATATATTTTTACGATGTTCGATGATTGTAGCAGGTGAAAAACATTGATATAAGTTTGTTTGATATTTAGATTGTTTTAAGAACCAAACAGACATATAACCTCCAAACCCCAATATATGTTTAGAAGCTAGTCTAAGCTTTCATGTTTTTCTCCTTACAAAACAATGTTAAGTCAAACTAGGTAGTTATTTTTACTTGCTACAATCTTTGAAATCATGTAAATAATTTTTGATATGCATGTTGCCAACGATAATCGAACACAACATAATTCTCTTTGTTTTAACTAAAATCAATTGTTCTTTCATATTTTAAATATGTAAAAATTATAAACAACAACAAAATGTATAAGAGTTATGAGCCAAAATAAAGAAAATTAACAAAAAAAAAAGTTGGTTTAAAAGAAAAGGTTTGTCAAATGTAAAGGTTTTCTTGAGAAAGATTTTCAAATTTAATTTTTTTGGAAGAAATAATGTGAACGGTTTTTCAGAAATTTTTTTTCTCCAAATCCGAAATAGTATCAGTTAACTAACGGGATAGAATGGTCAACTCAAAAAAATATTGTAAAATGTAGAATCATTTTTACATTAAAAAATCAAATTGATTTTTAATCCAACAAAAATCAATATATATATATATATATATATATATATATATATATATATATATATATAAAATAAAAAATATTTTATAACATTAACCATTACAAAGTGCTTTGTATTAGGGTGTTCAAAAATATCCGTATCCGATAATCAAATCCCAAAATTCTGATATCCAATCCGAAATTATCCGAATTTTTGGATATCCGAAATTTTGTATACCAGAAATTCAGATATCCAGTTTTTCGGATTCAGATATGGATAGTCATTTTATACATTTTCGAATGTTTTGGATATCTGGTATCCAAAATTGTGATTTTTTTATTCTATTTTTTTATTTTATCTTCTTACTTAATTATATAAGTGCAAATACTATAAAAGCCATGATATTTTTAGGCGTAATTGAGAAAAACCCTATTTTTTTTGTTGGCTCTGACCACAAATGGGACGTACACTCTAACCCATTTAATGATTTTTGTGGTTAACTCTATTATTTTTTTGCAAAATCAATCAGAAAAGTTCAAATTTCATCCCTATAATTTTCAAAAAACTACACCACATGTCCAAAACTTGATTTTATGTTTTTTTAACTTCTTTATTCTCATTATTTTTTATTTTTTAATCAAAACTAAACTTGTTTTTATATATTTTTTTTTGTTGTTTTTTGTTATTTTTCATATATATATATATATATATATATATATATATATATATATATATATATATATATATATATATATATATATATATATATATATTATTTTTAACTTCTTTCCTTTTTGTTATTTTTTGTTTTTATATTCATTTATTTTTCATATTTTTTTATGTATCTTTTTCGTTTTTTTCCATTATTTTCATTTTTTTGTTTTTTAGAAAACAAAAAAAAAACTCACACACCAAAAATATAATATACTCTAATATATTCATACACTTTACACTTTTTAAAAAATATTAAAAGAAATTATCAAATTGAGAAGAAAACAAAACGTAACAAAAATACGAAAAAAACAAAAAAATACGAAACAAATACGAAAATATAAAAAAAAACATTCATACTACATTTTTTGAAAAATATCAAAAAAGGTTATCAAACTGACAAAAATAAATAAATATACATATAAATATAAATATAAATCTAAAAAACGATAAAAATATAAAAACAAGCTTAGTTTTGACTAAAAAATAAATGAAAATAAAGAAGTTAAAAAGCATAAAACTGAGTTTTGGATATGTGGTGCAATTTTTGCAAACTACAAGGACCAAATTTGAAATTTTAGGACTGATTTTGTAAATAATTTAACAAAGTTAACCAAAAAAACTGTTAAATCTGCTAGGTTGATAATTCTATGTCCTATTCGTGGCTAGAGTCAATAAAAATAATAATAATAATAGTGCTGATCTCAATTGCATGTGAAAATATTGTGCTTTTTATTGTATTTGTCTATTATATAAATAAGGAAGATTGTTGTTAGTGTATCCCACGTCGGTACGACATAGCAATATAAGTGACTATATATGTTGGAATCCCCCTTCTCTCTATAATGGCTCTTTTGGAGAGACAATATTGGGCTCTACATATATTTGCATGGTATTAGAGCGTCCTAACAATTTTAAGAGTCGGCATCCCGCAACCCCATGGTTTGGCACGTCCCTGTCTATCCTTATCGAGTCTCCCAATATGAGGAGGAGTGTTAGTGTATACCACATTGATGCGACATGGTAATATAAGTGGTTATATATATATATATATATATATATATATATATATATATATATATATATATATATATATATATATATATATATATATATATATAGAAATCTTTCTTCTCTCCATAATGACTCTTTTAGAGAGACAATCTTGCCTTTTTATTTAAACCGTTGAGTTATATGATAATATGTCCCTGTTCTTTTAGTTATTTTTTAATTTGTCGATTAACAACTGTAAGTTGAAGAATGAAGCTTTAAGTTAATGGTTCTAGTTTTTTTTTTCTAATAGAGTGATAGTGATGATGGTGCTTTGATGAAATGGTTCAATGCTTCGGGTGTCTTAAACGGATAATTAATGGTTTTTAATTTGTATAATATAAAATTATTGAAGAATAAAGCTTTGAGTTAATGGTTCTAGTTTTTTTTTTTTTTTTTTTTTTTTTTTTTTTTTTTTGTCTAGTATACAATGATAGTGATGACGGTGCTTTGATTAAATGGTTCAATGTTTAGGGTGTCTTAAATTGATAATTAATGGTTTTTAATTCGTCTAATATAAAATTAATCTCGCACACTATCAATAGGTTAACACATTCGTT
Source organism: Lactuca sativa (assembly GCF_002870075.4). Lineage (NCBI taxonomy): Eukaryota > Viridiplantae > Streptophyta > Magnoliopsida > Asterales > Asteraceae > Lactuca > Lactuca sativa. Next base: position 59,818,483 of record NC_056624.2, read on the forward strand.
GTTTAATAGGTTATGCGGTTTAACTATGGGTTCATTTGATCTCAAATTTGCTAGTCATTGGATTTTTATTGATCATAACTCTGTTGATACAATTTTTGAACAACTAATTTTGTTAATACATTGATTGTGTGGATTGAAATTTGATACCGATCAAAATCTAAAAATTTCAGATATCCAATTTTGGTATCTGAATCCGTACCCGAAATTTTGGATACGGATTACGATATCAAAATATACTATCCGAATTTTTGGATACCCGAATTTTTAGATATTCGGTTTTGAACACGCCGACTTTGCATGAGTTAAATTATTCTTTTTGTGTTTAGGAGTCCAAATACATTTTTTCTTGTCATTAGGTGAACCACAATGTTTTTTTCCTGTTTGGTTGCTAAAATAGTTTTGGATAAAATTTTGAAGTGATGGGATTTGGAGGATCATGATTTTAATTCTACTAGCGACCGCATAGATTGGTTTGATAATATTAGATTGAGGAATAAGTTTAAAGATGTTTTGGAAGGATTGTTCTTTATTTCTTAGTGGTTCTTATGGATGTTTCGAAATAAGAGCATTTTGGTAACGAGCAACCAAAGAAGTGTCAGGTTTTTATAGAATTGTTTTTCGTTCTTTCCTTTAGTATTCTAATAGGTCTAAATTGTCTTTTGATTGGATGTTGTGGCTCCAAAGCCCAACACTTGTTTTCTTGTAATAACTTAGAATTTTTTTTAGCTAGCTTCTTACTAGTCTTTGTTTGTTTTTATATAAAGTGTCGTTTCTAAAAACAGATGTATTTTATCACATACTTTCTTATTCTTTTAAGTATAATTCTGATGATTCTTAATATCTTACCGGACACTTTTTATGTTTTATATGTTATCATATAGTTACTGTTGGAAATTATAGAGGAAATATTGAAAGTTGGCAAGTTTTCTCTATCTCACATTGGTGGGGGGAAGAAACATTTAGTGGTTCTTATTATTTTACCAAACACTTTTTATGTTTTATATGTTAGTATATAGTTACTGCTATAAATTATAGAGGAAATTGCAAGTTGACAAGTTTCCTCTATCCTATATTGGTGGGGGAAGAAACATTTACGGGGTTTATAAGGTTTTTCCCTTGATAGGCCTTTCAAGGCTATAGTGGATTAGAGAAATGGGCCAACCCCACACACGCGTTCCAAGCCAAGCCTAGCACTAGCCGATGTCGCGAGTGCGCGATTTAGGCGCACTTGGTACTTCACATCGGGAGTTAAGGAGCTTTTATTTTTAACGAGTTCAGGTCAAGTCGATTTGACCAATCCGGTCAAACGCTTGACTTCGTGGATAAGGTGACAGAATGTTCTAGAAGGCTCAGAAAACGACTTGCTTGGAGAGCAAGTCGTCGCCCTAGGGTTTCTTTCGGTCAACGTATGAGGGCCCTTTTCTACCTTCTAGGATTTTGACACCTATAAATAAAGCTCCCTAGGAGCAGTATTCCACGCATGAAAATTCGAGGCTCTCTTAGTATTCTTGTCGATTTCTTCCCGGTTTCTCAACATTCACTTTGCGTTTATCGTTTTCCATTGTGTTTGTAAATTTGGTAAATCTGCATTAAATCATGGGGGTTTGCTCTATTTCTTACAGCCGATAAAAGCAAAGTAAAAACCTTTAAGGACAGGAATCCGATCCATGTTGTTCTCTAAGATCAAGATCAACCGTGAGTAGGTCGGTTTTAGATTACTGACTTGCGTTTACTTTCATCCAATAATAGGACACTCTTCTTCTACACTTCTTACAATCAGATCTAATCGAGAAGGATTGATCTGGTTTCTGGTCGAAACTTGGTAATCATATTAATAATAATTGGATTTATTATTCGCAACTAATCGACATATAATTCTCAAAATTATTTGTCGGTTTCCTTGCGTGTCTATTGGTTATGATATTCAACAATCTTAAAGGTTTTAAGCCATTGAGATAAATTAACAGACTAATGGACACCCAAATCACAACAGCTAGTCTCCACTACATGAACCTAAAATTTGCTAAGCTTGGTCGATTCGATGGTCAGAACTATATCCATTGGGCCAACAAGGTCAAGTTCATGCTTCATGTGCTGAAGCTCGCCTATGTTTTGGACCCAAAAATGACCCCAATTCCTATTGATCCAATTCTTGAGGCAAGGAAAACTATAGATCCAACGATCATATCTTATCTGGAAAAGCAAAGGACTCTACGTAGAGAGTCTAAGGAACTGTGTGTGGTTCACATCAAGAACTCACTGTGTGATCAGCTCTATGATCTTTACGCGTTGGTCAAAGATCTGGGAGAGCTATGGAGTGCTTTGGAACTTAGGTACAAGGCACATGATGAAGGTACTAACAAGTAACTAGTGTCTAAGTACCTAGAGTTTCAAATGGCTGATGACAAGTCTATCATGGAGCAATTTCATGAACTCCAAGTGATGGAAACCCAACTTGAAATTAATGCTTCTAATTCTCAAGTTTAAAGGGTAACAATGAATTCACTAATGATAGAAGATACTATCATTAATGATAGATCCATGTAAGTTAGGATAGTATGTCGTTGCCAAGAACAAAGTTTGAGTTACGACTCTTAACAAAGTTTTAGAGACATCTATGCAACGAAGATGTTGCAAAAAATTTCCTATATGATCTAGATGTTGTGCCGCCTCAAATGACGATTAGTGGTTTATCTTCTAAAGGGTCATGGTAAGGATTTATACCTCATGTCTATATTAGAGCTCAAGGAGAACGCAAAGACGACATGTGATGTGTAGGGGTAAACTGGAGAGGTCTCAAGGTTCAAGGTTTAAACCTATAAGGATATCATTGAATTGGTCTCTTCTTATTTGTTCTCATTAAACTAGGGTTTAATCTTCGTGACACCCAAGTGACATCATGTGTCTGACTGAAAGGAAACTTTCCAACTTGGTGGGGTATTGTTGGAAATTATTGAGGAAATATTGCAAGTCCGCAAGTTTCCTTTATCCCATATTGTCGGTGTGTGTGTCTGTGGGGGGGGGGGGGGGGGGGGGACATTTAGTGGGTTTATAAGGTTTTTCCCTTCATAGGCCTTCAAAGGCTTTAGTGGATCAAAGGAATGGGCTAAGCCCACACACGCGCACGTCTAGCCTAACATAGCACTAGCTGTGATAACCCGAAATTTCCATTTTGTACGAACATTAACTATTCAATAGAAGCTAGTCCAGTTTCAATGAACTTCAGACTTTTTCGAATAAGTTTGTGTACACTAGGGTTTACATTTAAGGAGATTTCAGGAGAGTGGATGCTCATGGGTTTGTGAAACTTGAGCATTTCAACACTTCATAATGTTAGATTCCAATTCCAGAATAAAAATATTTTCTGCCAAAATATTTCAGGACTATAAATAGATTTCTGAATTACATTCATTCATTATTCACATTTCCAACTAGAGAAAAGCCATATTCTCTCTCACGGATCTTCGGGTTTTCATCCCAAATCGTGAGTACACTTCTCTAGTTGTGTTATAATGTTTGTTTTATGCTTATTAACATAGATTACATGTCTAAAATGTGAGATCCGGGAGTTTACCGCCCAAGAACGTTCTTGGGGAGTAAACTACAAAATGGAGCTTAAAGGCCATCTAGTCTCATTTCCTTGTTAAGCAACTAGTTTAGGATGTTATGTATCATCATTTGAGGCTAGAAATCAATCAAAATCATATAGTTTTAGGAGTTTACGGCCCAAGAAATTTTTGGACCGTAAACACCTTTTTCAAGGGCTTAAAGTGCCCTAATCACCCCCTAAGGCTTTAGACTATTACCCTCAAATACTTGTAGCTAAAATGGGGACTAAAACACATCAAAATCATCCCTAAAAGGGAGTTTACGGCCAAGAAATGATCTTGGGCCGTAAACTCCAAGTAAAGGCACCAAAGTGTGCCTAAAGTCCCCCTTAGCCTAATTCAAAAGCCTAGAAATTATCCTACTTGTGCAAGAGACTTAAAAGAATTAAACCATCCACCCCATGAGAGTTTACGACCGTAAACTCTAAGGGGTATGGTCTTTAGGCCGTAAACTCCTCAAAGGAGTGTTATCTATGCCCTACACTACCCAAAGGATTAAACCACCAAGCTAGGCTTATTCTAGAAATCATTAAGCACTTCAAAACACCCAAAACCACCAAGAGTGGAGTTCACGGCCATAAACTCAAGGGTTTACGACCCTAAACTCCAAGGGTGGGGTTTGTTGGGTAGTAAACACTTATTCAAGGTTCTTGGAAGCTTCAAACCCCTTTAGCCTTGTCCCATAACACTTAGATGCAACCATTAGGACCTATAACACTTATACAAAGTGTTTACCTGTTCCTAAGTGTCCCAACTTATTTCATTAAGTTATTATTTGGCTAATTAGTTATATATATGTTTATTATATGATAACTAGGCTCGTGCGTGTGAACAAGTCTCCGTTTGCCACCTAGAACGGTATCCGACACTACAATCCAAATCACTCACCACAAGTGAGTTCATACCCCTTTAATTAACCATTGAAATACTTTAAATGTTTTAAATACTTTATGGGGGGGGGGGATACAAGTTCAATGCTTATAGTTATTGAAATCAATCACATGTGATTGCATTAATCACATGTGATTAATAACTAGAAAACCAATGATTTTATCACTGTTCAAACTGTTTATCAAACTGCTTTGCTTCAAAATGTTTTACAAACTCTTTTACTTATCAAATGCTTTTATTAAACTTTGTTTTACTACTTATAAATTGCATACCCATATATGTATAGATATATAAGCAATGTTTAAAGGCTTAGGAAGGCCATCCGCCCTATTTCTTTTTTCTCGATTTGGATGTGGTCTAGTGGGATTTCGGGTGACCGTCCGAAGGTAGTTTCAATATTACTTATATATCAAATATACATATATAGACATAAAAGTACTTCCATATTCATGCGTACTATACACACCATTAGTAAGTTACCATCGGGGTAACACATGATCATACTACTACAACTTCTAGATCAATGAGTCAGTTCATTCATGAGTCTATACATTACATTACTATGAGAGCATATACAACTATACTAGGAGGAGAACATATACAACTATACTAGAAAGAGAACATATAAAACTATACTAGGAGGAGAACATATACAACTATACTAGAACGGGAAACATTACATATACAAGAATACGTTAACAATTGTGATCCACTGGATCGGAGCATGCCTTAAATGTCATGGCCCGAGTTGTAGCCAGAATTCTCTTGGAGGGAGAGCGTGAGTTTGCGTATAGATCTATACTGGATTGACTATCCTACACCTTGCTGCTAGCTACAACCGGAGCTGCAGGTCTGCGGGTGCCAAACGTCATTCCGTTATTACGACCATTCGTATGCCGTTGTTTCCAGTCGATAGTATGGTGCAATTATCACATTATACCTTAATATAAATCTGGTTTAAGGTAGTTAGTACAGCAGTAGTTCCTATAATACAAAACTACAGTACTACAATGATTTACCCATTACATATTTTTAGTGATAACCTCACTTAAACATTAATGTACAAACTATATTTTTGGATAATGATAGTTACACTTGGGAAATTACACACTTTTACAACAAACGAGCATACAAAACAGTTAAGCCTTGGTAGAAGGCTACTTTAATAAAAAAATATAGGTTTTTCTAAGAGATTCAAACTTTTACAAACACTTACATACATTTTACAAACTTATACTTGAGACACGTTCAAACGTTTTGATAACAAACACCAACACTAAAATACTTATGAACTCATCAGCTTAATGCTGATAAACTCTTTCAAAATAACTTGTATTCTCAGGTCATCAGTAGATAGGTACCGATGCCAGCTTTTGAGAAGATGGAGCGCATTCAAGATTCATCATATTATTTTGATTTACATTATATTTTTGGTGTCTAAAACTGTACAAAACACGCTTGTATTAAAATTATATATTTAATGCAATGGATGATGTTGTTTGCTTATTTACATTTATTGTGTTGTGATACTGTACATGACGTCCTCCGCTCCAGAACGTTTCCGCCGTTCTTGGTTTTGGGGTGTGACACTAGCCGACGTCGTAAGTGCGTGAATGGCGCAATTTAGGTGTACTTGGCATTTTTTACGATGCGTCGGTCGTTAAGAGTTGGAGAGATTTTACTTTTTATGAGTTCGGGTCAAGTCGGTTTGACCAATCCGGTCAAATGGTTGACTTTGTGGATAAGGTGATAGAATGTTCTAAAAGGCTTAGAAAACGGATTGCTTGGAGAGCAAGTCCTCTCCCTAGGGTTTCTATGGGTCAATCTTTGAGAGCCCTTTTCTGCCTTCTAAGGTTTCGACACCTATAAATACAACCCCATAGGAGCCATATTCCACACACAAAAGTTCAAGGCTCTCTCAGTATTCTTGGCGATTTCTTCCTGGTTTCTCAGTATTCACTTTGAAATTATCGTTTTCCATTTTGTTTGAAACTCAGTGAATCTGCATTAAATCCTAGGCTTTACTCTATTGCTTACAGACGATACAAGCGAAATAAAAACCTTTAAGGAAAGGAGCCCAGTTCTCTAAGATCAAGATCAACCGTCAACAGGTCACTTTTACATTACTACCTTGCATTTACTTTCATCCAATAACAGTACACTCTTCTTCTACATTTATTATAATCGGATATAATCGAGAAGGATTGACCTGGTTTTTGGACGAATCTTGGTAATCATATTAATAGTAATTGGATTTATCATTTGCAACTAATAGACATATAATTCTCAATATTAATTTTCGGTTTCCTTACGTATCTATTGGTTTTGATAATCAACATTTACAAATCCTTTTTGGTATTTTGATATATATACTTCAAGCGAGGTCAAAAGCATGTATAAATAGATCATAAAAAAATTCAACATGGTAAAGGAAAGGAATGTAAAAATATTAAACTCTTAAAAGGATGACCAAATAAAATCAACCAACTAGTCAAACAAAAATTCAATCTTATATTTAAAAAAAATCTATTCATTTATTGCAATATATTACATGCTTCTCGGTACAATGTATTTAATGTTCTTTTGTATAGTATATATAGTATTCTTCTTTTGTAGTACTTAACATGTAGAGACTCATAACAGTACTAACCGTGGTAAGTATCATAGTAATGATAGTGGGGAGTGGTAATCCTTAACTATACCTATTATAGTTAACTGGTATGTTGCAGTCATTCTTGGATACGCATAAGTATTGAACTGAGTGAAGGCATTCATATCCATCCTAGATACATACAATATATAACTAAGAATTCAATGACAGTCGGACAGATAACAATATACCCTAAGACCCCAATCAAACAAGAACAGGAAATAAGGCGAGCTATCAGTCCTAAGTCCTTCAAGTCTTATTTATATAAATGTATTGGTGTGGATATATTTTAGGAACATAAGAAGTTTGAAAGGAGTTTGAAAATGGCTTTTATAACAAAGTAATATGAAGATGAGTTTGATAAACATTGAAAACAATTTTGACGGCAAACGGTTAAAAGTATAGAAATCCTTTTTGATTGTAAGTTAAAAATCACATGTGATTGATACTATAACTTGTAGATATTCAACTTGTATTTCTACCCATAAAAACTTTTAAAAACATTTGAAAGGTTAATTAAAGGGGTATGAACTCAGCTGCAGCGAGTGGATCGGATGGAAGTGTCGGTTGAGTGCTTGGGGTCAAGTGAAGACTTGAACACACTCTATGACCCTAGCAACATATAAAGACATATGTTTACATTTAATTAGTGACTAAACACTAATTAAACATTTATAGACATCCTAATGCGAATTGGTTAAGTGTTAGGAGGTTATTGGGTTGAAAGGAAAGAATGTAAGGCCTCACTATGGAGTTTACTCCTCAAACACTCACCTTAGATGAGTTTGTGGTTGAGGGACAAATTCCCCCATGAGTTCACGGACATAAACTGATGGGAGGAGTGTATTTGTGTGCTTAAGGGTCTCTTTCATCACTAGGAAGGTTTCTAAGGTTAAATCCATGGCTTGAGAAGTGGTTAGGGCTCAAAAGGGTCACTCCCTTGGAGTTTGCGGTCCTTGGATCACTCCTTGGGAGTTTACGGTCGTAAACACTAGGTTTTACGGCCGTAAACCCTTGGGCACAACATTTCCTTTTCATTTTGTGGTCCTAGGCTCATTCATACAAGTTTCCAATCCTTTAAACATGCTAAGGAAGGAGTTAGGGACACCAAAACACCCTTTTTGGTGTTTACGGTTTTGGTGTTTACGGTTCATGAATGTTTATGGACCGTAAACTCATGTTTACTCCCTTAAAGGCACGATTTTGGGTTTCTACTTTCATTCATGCAGTTTCTAAGTCAAAGATGAGCATTAGAAGGGTTTTGGAGGGATTTTGGGGCTTCAAAACCCCCTTTTAGGAGTTTACGGTTTTGGGAGGTGTTTCCAAACCGTAAACTCTAGTTTGTAGGGTATTTTGGGTGGTTAAATCCCGAATTTGCATGAACACAAAGCAAAACAACAAGCTAGGGATGATTACTTACGGATTTGGAGATTGAATGAGGTGTTTCTTGACCAATTCCAACTTCTAGAGAGAGAGAGAGAGAGTAGAGAGAGAAAGATTTAGGAGTGGGGGAAAGCCTCAAATGAAGGCCACTCAACCCTTATATAGGGTCTGAGTTGGCAGCCAGGTGGGGATCCACCCCATACTGACGTTAAACGGAAATTTAAAATTTTACCCGATTAAATGGTCGTGACCCGGCTTAGTCGTAAACTAAAATTTTTCTCAAATATTTTTGAGAGTATCACACGTGTTTTTATTTATTTCATTTCGACACTAAAATAAAATAAAAACACTAATCGGTTTGTCTAACCCAAATGTTAACGGAAATCTTAATAACAATAATAATAAAAATATTCTATTAACGGAAATGGGTGACAGCGACGGAATAAATTTCAGGTTGTCACATAAGACAACTTGCTCTTATACATATATATAAATATTATTAACTTATAATATTATAAAGTATAAGGATTGAATTTTAACTTTTAAAATTCTAAGGGCTTAACTTGGAATTAAAGTATTCATAAGGGAAAACTTTTCCAATTCCAAAACTTGAGGGCAAGTTTTGAAACTATTCAAAACTATTCAATTCATAACTTATGAGTTAAATGGTTCATTAAAATGAGTGAATTTTCATTTTATGTAACCTATGTGTTTAATAATGGACTTTAAAAGAAAAAACTTTTGGTAATCCATAACTTGAGGACAAATTATGGATTCCATTAAAACACATAATGAACAAGAATTAAACTAACAAGCAAGTTACAAATAATTCCTATGATCTTCTAAACTCATAAGTTCATGAACATGCATATCAAAAATTTCAAGAATCATAAATAAACCATATAAAACTTGAAATTTTGATAATAACCTTTGAAATTGGATTAACATAATTATTACCACGTCAAAAATAGGTTTTAAGGTTCAAAAAACAGTTAAAGGTAGTGATCCTCATCCAATTCCAAGCAAAACCCCGAAATTCTGCATACATGGGCATCACCACGTTGTGGTACATACTGTCACGTCGTGGTGAGCAGTCAGATGCGAAATTTCGATTTTTGGAAAAACATGTAGCATCAAGTATCAAGCAAAACAACCCTAGGCTCTGATACAACTGATGGGTTTTGAGCATTCTAACACTCCTATGGTGTACATGCAACCCTAGAAACCTTCGATCTATGTTGTATCTATGATACATGCAAAATTGATTTTCCAAGGTTCTTAACCTATCTAGCATAAAAGGGAACTTTTAATCATAAAATATAGTAAGAAAACATACCTTGTAGTTATTTAGATTCCTTTAAAACCTTGTGAGCCTAGCACCCCAAGTATGATGTCTCAAATGTCTCACACAACACCAAATGCACTTGGAATAAACTTGAGAGAATGTCACACTTAGAAATCGGCTTGCCCTCTATCTTGCATCTAGTAACCGATTTTGGTGAGCTTAATATCCTTTATATAGTGTGTTACAATTAGGGTTACACGATGTAAACCCTAATGTGACATGACTCTTCATTTCCATGACCCATGGGTTTGTAACTCCCATGGAGCATCCTATGGACCTTAGCCCAACTTGATAATCCATGGAGCATCTAGCCCACTATACAAGTATAGATGATTTACACAATCAACCCATATATTTAATTTGTCTCCTTTTGATCACTTCATTAATTCTAGATTATTTCTTGATTAATACTAATTAAATAATATTATTATTAATATAATAGAACTTATAATATATTAATAAACCATAAGTGTTATTTCTCTCATTTTAGTTTATCCAAATGCATGATGCCATGCAACCCAAATGGACCATGCTGATCGGGTCAAGTACATCCTAGAGTAGTTATGAACTTAGACACCTAATCCAACAGTGACCCTATAGGATCATATGTTATTGGCAAACATCATTCGAAAATTATTATTATGCATATAAATCCAACACTTCTCGTATGTGATAGGAGTTGGTAGTTAACTGATGAGTGGTATCGACTCCCCATATCTATGGGAAATCAGTAAGGTTTATGATATTGAATGTTTTATGTTTCATTAAAGTGTTATGAGGTTATGAAAAAGAGCTTCAAATTTATGAAGTTTTGTAAGGTTAAAGGTTTGAATGATTGCTAAAAGTTAAAGTTCATATGAAATATGTTGAAAGTATATTTCATACTTATGTTGCTAATTCTAAACTCATGTATCTCATGAGTCTTTTGATTTACTTATTTTGTTTTAAATGTGTTATGTACTTAGGTTTAGAAGCTAAGGACTAGAACAACATTATTAGTGAATGCTTATGGAACACTTAGCATAGTCTTAGGGTCATATAAATATTTCCCATATACTATGGTTGTGATATTAGTTTTGTAACACCAAACGTTTATAAACTTTGATAATTTTATTTTATTATTTTTTTTAAGTTTTTGTAAAATCATATTTGATCATGTGTTATTGTCATGATAAAAGCGCAACCATCGTATTTTAAAGGTTTTAAAAGTATGAGTGTTACATTCGAAATCTTGAAATCAGAATTAAGGACATTGATACCAAGCCTTAAGAGAATGGTTTGAAATCAACATGTGTTCGAGAACATTGTCAAATACTCAAATTTATTGAGTGCATGAATAAAAAATAAGGAATGGTGCACCTTATTTATACTGTCATCCTAAACATAAAAACATCCTAAAATAACTCAATAACTTCCTAAAATAACTAAAAATCCAGTAAATAAAAACTAATTACAAGACTCACTGTAAGTAATGCAAACATTATCCATTTTTTCTGCCTAACGACTTCTTTGTTATAATCCAAAACGGACAAACGTCAGATCTTACCACAAACTTTCATAACTATTCAAATTATGCTATTTTGTAGCAGAATAGCTATGGATTCTACTTTCTTAGCAAATTTTCATAGTTATTCAGGCTTTTTCTTTGTAGTGAAAGTAGATGATCTCCATCTATGATGGAAAGAAGAGCTCATAATGTTATTAATAAATGGGTTTAGGCATATAGCAGTTAAAAACTCGTTGATAACCACAGGCGTAGCCTCGTTCCTCTCACTTCCATCGATTTCCTTTCTTTTCTCTCGTTAAGTTGAACTCGGGAACGGTGTGTAAAGGACAACTCGATTCCTTTAAACAGATTCGTGTGTTTAATGAGATAGTAGAGGTCTCTTTTATAGTTAACTAATCAATTCGAGGGTAGCACTAGACTGAGTTTTCGAAACTGCATTTGTGTCCGCAGGTCGCGCCCATGCACAAGTTCGGTGATAGGAATTGTAGTAAAACCATAAACACAAGCTTATAAACCTTTCATGCGTTCAAGCTTATAAACCTTGTTGAGTTTGGTCTTTCTACCAATGTGGGACTCATTCTCACATTCATCTCTTTTGCTAAATTTATTCTCAAATACTCATCTTCAAGTATCGATATCTCATTCACATATAGTCCATTTTGGACATATACTATATCGTTTCGAACTTCTTACAGAGAAGAACACAAACCCACTTAGAGTTAATTATATATACAACATATGTATATATTTATATAAGTCCAAAGTTGGTAAAAATATAAATATTTATACTAAATTTTCCAAAGTTAGCCCAAAGCAATAGATAAGGTTTAATAAAACCATTATTACAAATAAGTTCACATAGTCACCACTTCTTTTTCCCTTCATGTTCCAATCTACAACAAATTGCCACAATTTTGTTTTTTATAAGGGCAATGTTCATATAAAAAATTAGGTTCTTTTACGAGATATCCCTAAAATATAATTGTGTGAATTATATGAGTTTGACGAAGTATTCCAAATGAGAAATTAAATATCCTCCTACTATTTCTTCCTACAAATCGTCCTACCCAATTGAATAGTGACATGTGTATTATTTAATGCTTATCTAATGATATTTTAATACATTAATATGACACATGTCATCATTTAATTGGGTAGAAAGATTTGTAAGAACAAAAGTAGGAGGATATTTAATTTCTCATTCCAAATAGGGAGAGGTTCTTATCCACCTTTTCTTACATTGAAATGATGGTTATTATATTAAAAGGAAGTTGAGTACCCCATGGCTGATGGCACCACTTGAAGACAATAAAGAGAAGGAGAAAAAACCCACCAACTGAATAAATATTGAACGATACATGTCACCGAAATAACACGCTTTTCCAATTTAGACTGAAAATAACAAAATAAATCGACTTTTAAAAGCATATCATACAAAGACGAAGTGATCCAATTCCCTATATGACACCGAAATAACACATTTTTTTTAGTTTAGACTAAAAATAACAAAGCAAATCGAGTTTTAAAAGCCTAAAATACAAAGACCAAGTGATCCAAAGCCCATGAGACATTAAGCTAATCTTTCACATTAAGGAGTGTTTTCAAGATGGTGTCGGACATACCATCAGCTAAAAAAAACATGTGGCCAGCACCTGGGATCTCGTGGTATTTGATCCATGGGAGTTTTTGGGCAATGTAACGTTGTAATGCCACAGGAACAAAGTCGTCATTATCACCCATCCATATTTGAACTGATCCTTCAATATTTGGAAAGGGATCCTCGAGCTCCATTGGATCAAATTCCCATTTACCGTATGCAATTATTAGATCTCGATGGAGAGACTCGAATTCTCCTTGTGGGGTTGTCTGCATCTTTAAAACACAAAAAAGAGTAACATAAGCCAAATTGTTTGATATTTTTTTTTTCCTTTATGACTTGATGGACTTTACCGGATAGGACGCTGTTTTTAGTAATATATGTATGAGTGTTTTTTTTACCGAATTTATAAAAATGACTAAATATATATTTTACTAAATTTTAGTTATTGGAAATATCAATTTATTTTTTAGTTATTGGAAATATCAATTTAATTTTTTTCCTCGAAAAGACAATTTTTTTTCCAATTTGAATCTTTTTACAAGTTTACTTGTAATCTTCGTGTTTAGTCAATCTTTTTGGTAAAAAAACTTTCAACTTTTTTGTTTGAAAAAAACTTCACATAGAATATTTTTTAGAATCTAATTTCAGCATAATAATGTTATTATATTCCTTTAAGACTTAATTTATGTTTTCATTTGCACAGACATTTCTGTATTGATTCATCGTTGTCATTAGGACTGTAAACGAACCGAACGAACACGAACAGGGTTTGTTTATGTTCGATCGATTAGGTTGGCTGAACAAATAAACGAACGTGAACGGATAAACGAACGAGTTTTCTTGTTCATGTTTGTTTATTTAACAAATTATATTGTTCATGTTCGTTCGTTTATGTTCGTGAACCTGCTAAATAAATATAAACAAACAAACTTAAATGAACACAGATAAACAAACATAATTGAACCTATATGAAGATAAATGAACATATAATATAGTAATGTAATCAAACACAATTAAGCATATATGAACATCAAAATAAACTTATATAAACGGACATAAACAAACGTTCACGAACATAATTGGACGAATGAGACCATTGTTCATGTTTGTTCATTTAACTCAACGATAAAATTTGTGTTCATGTTCATTCATTTATTAAATAAACGAACTTCCCGCCGAACGATTCACGATCGGTTCACTGAACGTTCAGCTCGTTTACAGTTCTAGCTGTCATGTTATTATTATTATTATTATTTTGCTATTCATAATGATTTTCAACATTAGAATATGAGGGAAAAAAAACAAACAAACAAAAAAGTTCGTTTTTTTTTTTTTGATGACTAAGGACCCCAACCGATCCAACTTTTTATGACCTGGTTGAGCAACCTTAATGCCATGCATGTCTAACGGAACACATGGTCTAGTTTAAACACCATGTGTGGGAAGAGGGGGTCATGTCCCCATCATGTTAGTTAAATCAGTAAAATCCTCATAGGACTCAAACTCATGACCTGCAGCGATGATTTTTTTTTGAAACAAAGAGAAAGACTATTATATCCAATATTTTATCAAAATACACATCAAAATATATTTTTATGATGTTCGGTGATTGTAGCAGGTGAAGAACATTGATATAAGTTTGTTTGATATTTAGATTGTTTTAAGAACCAAACAGACATATAACCTCCAAACCCCAATATATGTTTAGAAGCTAGTCTAAGCTTTCATGCTTTTCTCCTTACAAGACAATGTTAAGTCAAACTAGGTAGTTATTACTTGCTACAATCTTTGAAATCATGTAAATAATTTTTGATATGCATGTTGCCAACAATGATCGAACACAACATAATTCTATTTGTTTTAAATAAAATCAATTGTTCTTTAATATTTTAATGTAAAAACTATAAACAACAACAAAATGTATGAGAGTTAAGAGCCAAAATAAAGAAAATTAAAAAAAAAGTTGGTTTAAAAGAAAAGGTTTGTCAAATGTAAAGGTTTTCTTGAGAAAGATTTTCAAATTTAATTTTTTTGGAAGAAATAATGTAAACGGTTTTTCCGAAAAAAAATTTGTCCAAATCCGGAATAGTATCAGTTAACTAACCGGATAGAATGGTCAACTCAATAAAATATTGTAAAATGTAGAATCTTTTTAAATTAAAAAATCAAATTGATTTTTAATCCAACAAAAATCAATATATATATATATATATATATATATATATATATATATATATATATATAATAAAAAATATTTTATAACATTAACCATTACAAAGTGCTCTGCATTAGGGTGTTCAAAAATATCCGTATCCGATAATCAAATCCCAAAATTATGATATCCAATCCGAAATTATCCGAAATTTTGTATACCAGAAATTCAGATATCCAGTTTTTCGGATTCAGATATGGATAGTCATTTTATACATTTTCGAATATTTTGGATATCTGGTATCCAAAATTGTGATTTTTTTATTCTATTTTTTATTTTATCTTATTACTTAATTATATAAGTGCAAATACTATAAAAGCCATAATATTTTTAGGCGTAATTGAGAAAAGCCCTATTTTTTTCTAACCCATTTAATGATTTTCGTGGTTAACTCTATTATTTTTTTTTTGCAAAATTAATCAGAAAAGTTCAAATTTCATCCCTATAATTTCCAAAAAACTACACCACATGTCCAAAACTTGATTTTATGTTTTTTTTAACTTCTTTATTCTCATTATTTTTTATTTTTTAGTCAAAACTAAACTTGTTTTTATATTTTTTTTGTTGTTTTTTGTTATATATATATATATATATATATATATATATATATATATATATATATATATATATATATATATATATAATTTTTAACTTCTTTCCTTTTTGTTATTTTTTGTTTTTTATATTCATTTATTTTTCATATTTTTTTATGTATCTTTTTCGTTTTTTTCCATTATTTTCATTTTTTTGTTTTTTAGAAAACAAAAAAAAATCACACACCAAAAATATAATATACTCTAATATATTCATACACTTTACACTTTTTAAAAAATATTAAAAGAAATTATCAAATTGACAAGAAAACAAAACGTGACAAAAATACGAAAAAAACAAAAAATACGAAACAAATACGAAAATATAAAAAAACATTCATACTACATTTTTTGAAAAATATCAGAAGAGGTTATCAAAATGACAAAAATAAATAAAGATAAATATAAATATAAATATAAATATAAATATAAATATAAAAAAACTATAAAAATATAAAAACAAGCTTAGTTTTGACTAAAAAATAAATGAAAATAAAGAAGTTAAAAAGCATAAAACTGAGTTTTGGATATGTGGTGCAATTTTTTGCAACCTACAAGGACCAAATTTGAAATTTTAGAACTGATTTTGTAAAGAATTTAACAGAATTAACCAAAAAAACTGTTAAATGTGCTAGGGTGATAATTCTATGTCCTATTTGTGGCTAGATGCAACAAAAAAAATATAATAATAATGGTGCTGATCTCAATTGCATGTGATAATATTGTGCTTTTTATGGTATTTGTCTATTATATAAATAAGGAAGATTGTTGTTAGTGTATCCCACGTCGGTACGACATAGCAATATAAGTGACTATATATGTTGGAATCCCCATTCTCTCCATAATGGCTCTTTTGGAGAGACAATATTGGGCTCTACATATATTTGCATGGTATTAGAGCGTCCTAAACAATTTTAAGAGTCGGCATCCCGCACCCCCATGGTTCGGCACGTCACTGTCTATCCTTATCAAGTCTCTCGATTTGAAGGGGAGTGTTAGTGTATACCACATTGATGCGACATGGTAATATAAGTGGTTATATATATTGAAATCTTTCTTCTCTCCATAATGACTCTTTTAGAGAGACAATCTTGCTGTTTTATTTAAACCGTTGTGTTATATGAAAATATGTCCCTGTTCTTTTAGTTATTTTTTAATTTGTCGATTAACAGCTGTCAGTTGAAGAATGAAGCTTTAGGTTAATGGTTCTAGTTTTTTTTTTTCTAATAGAGTGATAGTGATGATGGTGCTTTGATGAAATGGTTCAATGTTTTGCGTGTCTTAAACGGATAATTAATGGTTTTTAATTTGTATAATATAAAATTATTGAAGAATAAAGCTTTGAGTTAATGGTTCTAGTTTTTTTTTTTTTTTTTTTTTTTTTTTTTTTTTGTCTAGTATACAATGATAGTGATGACGGTGCTTTGATTAAATGGTTCAATGTTTAGGGTGTCTTAAATTGATAATTAATGGTTTTTAATTCGTCTAATATAAAATTAATCTCGCACACTATCAATAGGTTAACACATTCGTTGTTTAATAGGTTATGCGGTTTAACTATGGGTTCATTTGATCTCAAATTTGCTAGTCATTGGATTTTTATTGATCATAACTCTGTTGATACAATTTTTGAACAACTAATTTTGTTAATACATTGATTGTGTGGATTGAAATTTGATACCGATCAAAATCTAAAAATTTCAGATATCCAATTTTGGTATCTGAATCCGTACCCGAAATTTTGGATACGGATTACGATATCAAAATATACTATCCGAATTTTTGGATACCCGAATTTTTAGATATTCGGTTTTGAACACGCCGACTTTGCATGAGTTAAATTATTCTTTTTGTGTTTAGGAGTCCAAATACATTTTTTCTTGTCATTAGGTGAACCACAATGTTTTTTTCCTGTTTGGTTGCTAAAATAGTTTTGGATAAAATTTTGAAGTGATGGGATTTGGAGGATCATGATTTTAATTCTACTAGCGACCGCATAGATTGGTTTGATAATATTAGATTGAGGAATAAGTTTAAAGATGTTTTGGAAGGATTGTTCTTTATTTCTTAGTGGTTCTTATGGATGTTTCGAAATAAGAGCATTTTGGTAACGAGCAACCAAAGAAGTGTCAGGTTTTTATATAATTGTTTCTCGTTCTTTCCTTTAGTATTCTAATAGGTCTAAATTGTCTTTTGATTGGATGTTGTGGCTCCAAAGCCCAACACTTGTTTTCTTGTAATAACTTAGACTTTTTTTAGCTAGCTTCTTACTAGTCTTTGTTTGTTTTTATATAAAGTGTCGTTTCTAAAAACAGATGTATTTTATCACATACTTTCTTATTCTTTTAACTATAATTCTGATGATTCTTAATATCTTACCGGACACTTTTTATGTTTTATATGTTATCATATAGTTACTGTTGGAAATTATAGAGGAAATATTGAAAGTTGGCAAGTTTTCTCTATCTCACATTGGTGGGGGGAAGAAACATTTAGTGGTTCTTATTATTTTACCAAACACTTTTTATGTTTTATATGTTAGTATATAGTTACTGCTATAAATTATAGAGGAAATTGCAAGTTGACAAGTTTCCTCTATCCTATATTGGTGGGGGAAGAAACATTTACGGGGTTTATAAGGTTTTTCCCTTGATAGGCCTTTCAAGGCTATAGTGGATTAGAGAAATGGGCCAACCCTACACACGCGTGCCAAGCCTAGCCTAGCACTAGCCGATGCCGCGAGTGCGCGATTTAGGCGCACTTGGTAGTTCACATCGGGAGCTAAGGAGCTTTTATTTTTAACGAGTGCAGGTCAAGTCGATTTGACCAATCCGGTCAAACGGTTGGCTTCGTGGATAAGGTGACAGAATGTTCTAGAAGGCTCAGAAAACGACTTGCTTGGAGAGCAAGTCGTCGCCCTAGGGTTTCTTTCGGTCAACCTATGAGGGCCCTTTTCTACCTTCTAGGATTTTGACACCTATAAATACAGCTCCCTAGGAGCAGTATTCCACGCATGAAAATTCAAGGCTCTCTTAGTATTCTTGTCGATTTCTTCCCGGTTTCTCAGTATTCACTTTGCGTTTATCGTTTTGCATTGTGTTTGTAAACTTGGTAAATTTGCATTAAATCATGGGGGTTTTCTCTATTTCTTACAGCCGATAAAAGCAAAGTAAAAACCTTTAAGGACAGAAATCCGATCCATGTTGTTCTCTAAGATCAAGATCAACCGTCAGTAGGTAGGTTTTACATTAGTAACTTGCTGTAGCACCTGGTTCCTAGTATGTAAGATTTATCTGAGTATTTTGTATTATTGGCCTTGGACTTGGCGAGTTGGAGGCCCGACTCGCCGAGTAGAGACGAGACTTGGGACGCGGTTAAGTTGGCGACTCGGCGAGTCCGCGCTGTCTAATGAAACCCTAATTTCCAAGGGTTTACACCCTATTTAAACGACCATTTGCGCCCCAACTCCGCCCCCTTCACCCTCAGAAGCTCTCCATACATTCTAGCCCTTGTTCTTGTGAGTTTGAGGCTTTTTAGTGTGTTTCCTTGAAAATTTTGGGAAGGAAGAGGAGTAGATCAAGAGGAAGGGAAGTAAGCCAAGCATCTTCGTGTTCTCTCAGTAATTTCTTGGAGGTATAACTCGTTTTCCCTCTGTTTCTATGCTTATTACTCCATTAAAGTCCTTCTTGAACCATGTCCCAAGCTTGGTTGTGCATTATTGGTTGATTCAAGTTGTTAGCCTTTAGATCTAGACCCTATTCAGTCCCTGGAGCTTGGATATACTGCCTTTATGGAGTCATATTGCACACAAGCCCTAGACCTACCCCTTTGGTGCACTTTGAGCCTTAGAACCTTTACTGGTGATGATTTACACGTAAAGTTGGAAACTTTACGTGTAAACCAGGCCCTAGGAGCCCAGATCTATGAATGGCATGGACTGGATTCGAGCAAAATCGCGTATATGGCTTTTGCATGAAGCAGACTTGGAGAGTCGCTCATCTGACTCGGCGAGTCTGGTCGCGAGTCTCCGAGTTTGTCCCCTTTTCATTATGTCGAGTTAAGTAGTGAGTCCTGGGTGGACTCGGTGAGTTGGTAGCCGAGCTCACCCATGAAGGAACTCGGCGAGTCAACGCCCTGACTCGGCAAGTTCAAGGCAATCTTCTTAGATCAAGAACAGACTCGCCGAGTTGTTCATACAACTCGGCGAGTCACAGCATGAATTGTTCATCGGATGAAGATGAACTCGGCGAGCTGTTCATACAACTCGACGAGTAGGATGAAGGACTTGGATATCAGTTTAGAAGGAGAACTCGTCGAGTCAACGCCCAACTTGACGAGTAGAGACGGGTTGCAGGACAATTGATTGGATAAGGACTCGGCGAGTTGGGAAGCCAACTCGGCGAGTCGGGTCAACTGAAAGATGACTCTGGCTTTGAATTTTAACTTGATCAAGGGTAAAATGGTCAATTTACCCGAGGGTCAGTTAGCGGTGTTTGTTTGAGTGTTTTGTGGCAATTATAGCCGGAGGATTTC
This sequence comes from Lactuca sativa, assembly GCF_002870075.4. Taxonomy (NCBI): domain Eukaryota; kingdom Viridiplantae; phylum Streptophyta; class Magnoliopsida; order Asterales; family Asteraceae; genus Lactuca; species Lactuca sativa. The sequence continues at coordinate 59,838,805 of NC_056624.2, forward strand.
CGGAGCAGCAGCAGCAGCAGACAGTCAATTCCCACACAGACCAATAACTATTTCGAGGTGAGTTTCCTTCCAGTAGGAACGAGTCTAAGGCACCAAGGCCGACCCGTGTAGACGAGATGTTAGCACTAGAGTGTGGGCCGAGCCCATATCTCTTGGTTTAGTTAAGTATGATATATATGTCGGTATGATAGAGTTGTCTATACTTGTTGTCTGTGTGATACTTGTATATTATGAGTTAGCGGTTGAGTGTGGGCAAGGCCCGTATCTCTCCGAGAGTGGAGTGTGGGCTAGGCCCGTATCTCCCAGATAGTAGAGTGTGGGCGAGGCCCGTATCTCCCGGCTAGCGAAGTGTGGGCAGGGCCCGTATCTTCACGAGTGTGGGCGAGGCCCGTATCTCCCGTCTAGCGAAGTGTGGGCAGGGCCCGTATCTTCACGGGTGTGGGCGAGGCCCGTAACTCCTAGCTGAATGTTGTATGTTATATGCTTGCATGGTATGAGGTATTATAGGGGAACTCACTAAGCTTTGTGCGTACAGTTTACAGTTTTGGGTTCAGGTACCTATTCATCGAAGGGGAAGGAGCTGGAATGGTAGCGGCACATCATGTACACACTGGTTTCCGCATTTACGAGATTTCTCTGGGACTTATACTCTGATATTTCGATTGGTTGTATGATTTGGCTTTTAGACATGGTTTACGTTGTGATGTGGTTTGATCAAACAATGTTTTTAATTATTAATGTTTTCTAAAGTAATGTTTAAAAATGAAATTTTTGGATGTGAAAATTGGGTCGTTACACTTGCGTTTACTTTCATCCAATAATAGGACACTCTTCTTCTACACTTCTTACAATCAGATCTAATTGAGAAGGATTGATCTGGTTTCTGGTCGAAACTTGGTAATCATATTAATAATAATTGGATTTATTATTCGCAACTAATCGACATATAATTCTCAAAATTATTTATCGGTTTGCTTGCGTGTCTATTGGTTATGATATTCAACAATCTTAAAGGTTTTAAGCCATTGTGATAAATTAACAGACTATGGACACCCAAATCACAACAGCTAGTCTCCATTACATGAACCTAAAATTTGCTAAGCTTGGTCGATTCGATGGTCAGAACTATATCCATTGGGCCAACAAGGTCAAGTTCATGCTTCATGTGCTGAAGCTCGCCTATGTTTTGGACCCAAAAATGACCCCAATTCCTATTAATCCAATTCTTGAGGCAAGGAAAACTATAGATCCAACGATCATATCTTATCTGGAAAAGCAAAGGGCTCTACGTAGAGAGTCTAAGGCACTGTGTGTGGTTCACATCAAGAAATCACTGTGTGATCAGCTCTATGATCTTTACGCGGTGGTCAAAGATCCGAGAGAGCTATGGTGTGCTTTGGAAGTTAAGTACAAGGCACATGATGAAGGTACTAACAAGTAACTAGTGTCTAAGTACCTAGAGTTTCAAATGGTTGATGACAAGTCTATCATGGAGCAATTTCATGAACTCCAGGTGATGGAAACCCAACTTGAAATTAATGCTCCTAATTCTCAAGTTTAAAGGGTAACAATGAATTCACTAATGATAGAAGATACTATCATTAATGATATATCCATCTAAGTTAGGATAGTACATCGTTGCCAAGAACAAAGTTTGAGTTACGACTCTTAGCAAAGTTTTAGAGACATCTAAGCAACGAAGATGTTGTAAAAAATTTCCTATATGATCTAGATGTGGTGCCGCCTCAAATGACGATTAGTGGTTTATCTTCTAAATGGTCATGAAAAGGATTTATACCTCATGACTATATTAGAGCTCAAGGAGAACACAAAGACGACACGTGATGTGTAGGGGTAAACCGGAGAGGTCATAAGGTTCAAGGTTTAAACCTATAAGGATATCATTGAATTGGTCTCTTCTTATTTGTTCTCATTAAACTAGGGTTTAATCTTCGTGACACCTAAGTGACATCATGTGTCTGACTGAAAGGAAACTTTCCAACTTGGTGGGGGATTGTTGGAAATTATTGAGGAAATATTGCAATTCCGCAAGTTTCCTTTATCCCACATTGTCGGTGTGTGTGTGTGTGTGTGGGGGGGGGGGGGGGGGACATTTAGTGGGTTTATAAGGTTTTTCCCTTCATAGGCCTTCAAAGGCTTTAGTGGATCAAAGGAATGGGCTAAGCCCACACACGCGCACGTCTAGCCTAGCATAGCACTAGCCGAGGTCGTAAGTACGTGAATGGCGCAATTTAGGTGTACTTGGCATTTTTTACGATGCGTCGGTCGCTAAGAGATGGAGAGATTTTACTACTTATGAGTTCGGGTCAAGTCGGTTTGACCAATCCGGTCAAATGGTTGACTTTGTGGATAAGGTGATAGAATGTTCTAAAAGGCTTAGAAAACGGATTGCTTGGAGAGCATGTCCTCTCCCTAGGGTTTCTATGGGTCAACCTTTGAGAGCCCTTTTCTGCCTTCTAAGGTTTCGACACCTATAAATACAACCCCATAGGAGCCATATGCCATACACAAAAGTTCAAGGCTCTCTCAGTATTCTTGGCGATTTCTTCCTAGTTTCTCAATATTCACTTTGAAATTATCGTTTTCCATTTTGTTTGAAACTCAGTGAATCTGCATTAAATCCTAGGTTTTACTCTATTGCTTACAGACGATACAAGCGAAATAAAAACCTTTAAGGAAAGGAGCCCAGTTCTCTAAGATCAAGATCAACCGTCAACAGGTCACTTTTACATTACTTGCGTTTACTTTCATCCAATAACAGGACACTCTTCTTCTACATTTATTATAATCAGATATAACCGAGAATGATTGACCTGGGATTTGGACGAATCTTGGTAATCATATTAATAGTAATTGGATTTATCATTTGCAACTAATAGACATATAATTCTCAATATTCTTTTTCGGTTTCCTTATGTATCTATTGGTTTTGATAATCAACATTTACAATCCTTTTTGGTATTTTGATATATATACTTCAAGCGAGGTCAAAAGCATGTATAAATAGATCATAAAAAAAATTCAACAAGGTAAAGGAAAGGAATGTAAAAATATTAAACTCTTAAAATGATGACCAAATAAAATCAACCAACTAGTCAAACAAAAATTCAATCTTATATTTAAAAAAAATCTATTCATTTATTGTAATATATTACATGTTTAATGGTTTAATGTTATTAATCATACGCAATAGTATTGATTAGATCCCATGTATAAGATATAAGCACCGTAAATTAATTTTATTTTATTTTTTTATTTTTTTGTATTTACGAGTTTAAGATAAATATGTCTTATGTATCATATTTATTGTCCACTTTTAACTAACTATTGAAGTTTATATTTTTTTAACTTTGACCTTAAATATTTTTATTTTTAATATATAATACTTGATGCAAAATATATTAATAGATTGTGTTCTAAATGTCATTTCATTGTTATAAGTTTAATTCATTGTTATAAGTTTAATTGTGTAATTCATAACACACGTAAAAATATTTAATGGCAAAATTGAAGAATAAAAGACTTCAAAATCAAAAGTGAACAATAATATAAGATGTATGGACTATGGAGTATCTCGAAATGGGTTATAAAAGTATGGATAATGACTTAAAAAGGTAATATACTTTTCCATTTATATATATATTTGGTCACTGAATTTTTTTAATCTACGTTTACCCCTTCAACTTGTTTAAATTGTACATATTTAGTCTTTATGACCGACTGTAGGTAAGCCGGAAAAAATGACTTAATAGGGTAATATATTTTTTACATTTTACACATTTAGTCATTTTATTTTTTTGTTACAAAATAAGTCCTTATTGTTTTTGTACATATTCAATATTTATTATTGTTATCTTCCGGTTTTGCTCACGACATCCTATATGGAACAATCATTAATAAGGTGCTCGGGGTTATTCATGTCTACGGCCATCGCGGCCTCAACTACATTACATATGTCATGAATTGCTCGACAATCAGAGAAATGTATGTGATTTTACATCACTGGTGGATGTTCTTCCTATCATGTTTAGGCATATGGATTCTTTATTTGAGATTGATGGCTTTCGTCGAATTCCCCATGAAATACGGATGGATACATTGCTATTATGTGGCTCATTGTAAATATAATAGAAATATTATTCTCTTCAACAATCAGATTAGAAACAATATAGAATTGGCTAGCGATGTAAAGATTATGGCTTTTGGTTGGATCAAAATTAAGAAGAATAAGAAATGAGTTTTTATATAGGTTGAATCAGTCCAATTGTCATTCAAGGGAATGTTTGAGCTTTTTTGTAACTAGTATAGAAACTTTCTAGCCTGAGGCTAGCTTATTTGCAAAAAATTTAATGTTGATCAAAAGATAGAATCAACCCAGGTTATCAAAGTGATACTAAGTATCATGTAACCATAGACATAGAGTTATAGCTACAAATTTTCTAAATGATAGTTAACATATCAATGTATATATATATATATATATATATATATATATATATATATATATATATATATATATATATATATATATATATAACACAAACAAAGTCATCTAGGAAAGGAATTACCTGTAAGTCAGAAAGCTTTGATAAAACTTCCATGTCTTGGGGAGAAAACATTTCACCGACCCGAGAAAAAAGAGATGGTCTAGGGAACAATGTTTGAGTGTTCCACCAGTAGGTCAATAATGGCAGGTAATGAGTAACACGTCGAGCCCATTGGTCTCTCTTCATCATTTTATTATACACTTCATTGGATAAGTTTGAAGGGAAGGAAGGCCACCAGTTATTAATTCCAGGTGAAACGAGAGCTGCTCCTTCCAACCTATTTCAATCACACATACAAAATCAATATATTTAGAAATAAACTCCCTATAGAAAAAGGGCCAAATCAAAAAAAAAAAAAATGAAAAATCTACTAAAAAGTCTTTATGTGTAGGCTTCAAAGTCCCAAAAATTGGAAATATATCCATTTTGACCATTTTATCCAATCAACAGGTTATCCAACTTTTAAATATTACACTTTTGGCCTATATTTTAAATGTTATTATAAATTTAGTCCGAAATTTATACTTTTGACCTAGATTTCAAAATTTGCTAAAAATTCATACTACATTTAGTTTTTTACATCTTTTTTTTTTCAAAATTTTATTTTGAGTATGTTTGTTTTACTCTATAAAACATATTTATACAAATTTTTTTTTTCACAAAACCCTTCTTTTTTCCACATAATTTTTAAAAAAATATAATTTTTTTTGTGCCAAATACGTATTTAAAAAATTAGTTGATTATTAAATGCATAAATATATTTACAAATCAGTTTTTTTATTAAAAATTGTATATACACACGTATTTAACATATATATAAACACATTTCAATAATAAATGAATTTGTATAAATATACGTTTTTATAAAACAAAAATATATAAAAACACGTATTTTACAAAATATATAGAAAAAACACCCCCCTCCCCCCCAACACACACATTTATATATATATATATATATATATATATATATATATATATATATATATATATATATATATTTGTAAAATACATGTTTGCATATATTTTTATATTTATTTATGTACTTAATAAATACATATTTTTATAATACCTAATTATAAAAATATATGCAAACATGTATTTTACATATATATATATATATATATATATATATATATATATATATATATATATAGAGAGAGAGAGAGAGAGAGAGAGAGAGAGAGAGAGAGAGAGAGAGAGAGAGAGAGAGAAATATTTGTTCAATTGATTAAAAAAATGAATATAAAATTCTAAATATTTGAGAAGTTTGAATTTATAAAAAAAATTAAAAATATTTAGAATTATTAAAGTGTTTTTTCTGTTTTAAATTTAAACAAATAATTTAGATAAATAAACAAATGAAACTAATGAGCTTTAATTTACAAATTTTAAAATTGAAAGGAAAGTCAATTAATGAAGTTGAAATGCATTTATTCTTATATACTTATTGCATTTAATACATTTAATTAAATATTATGTAAAATTTATTAAAAATGAACCAACCACAAAATACCACGTGGAAAAACTTTAATTGAAAATGACTCCAAAATGATATGTGGCCAAATCACTGAAAGTGTGACATTTGGCAAAAATATTTTCATATATTATAATAGATAGTAGATTTGTGAAGTTTGAATTTATAAGAAAAATCAAAAAAATATTGAATTTTTAGAATTAAAGTTTTTTTTGTCAAACAAATGAAATTAATGACTTTAATTTATAAAGTTTGAAGTTAAAAAGGAAAGTCAATTAATGAAATTGAAATGCATTTATTATTATATTTATTGCAATTAATACATTTAATTAAAAATTTTGTGAAATTTAATAATAATGAAACAACCAGAAAATGCTATGTGGAAAATTTTAATTGAAAATAACCACCAAATAATATGTGGCCAAATCAATGAAAACATGATATACAAAAAAAATTTATTTATTAAAATATATATATTTTTAACTTTTTATTTTAATTGGCTAAGAAAAACAAAGATCTATACAAATTTTGTTTGCACCTTTGAGGGATGTACTTGAGACAAGGCCAAACCAATTGTCCACCCATTGAGAATCCAACTAAATAGAATTTTGATCCAAGTCCAAGCTGATCAGCAAGCTCCTCTACATCAGAAGCAAAACTTTTTAGGGTTCGATTTGGGTTTGGATCACTCTCTCCATAACCAGGTCGGTCGAATGAAACAATATACACCCTTAAACTTTCGATAAGATCCTGCAAAGATCAAAAAAATAAATCCTAATTAAGACAAGATAAATAACAAAATAACCACACAAAAAGAAAAGGATCCACACCGGAGAGGTAGTAATGGCTAATGGATTATATTCTTTGCAACTGTTATAACCATGAATAAATATTATCTTATATTTCGCTGAATCTTTTGAAACGCCATGTTCCTTATAGGATAAATGTCTTCCATCATGAAGCTTTATCCTGGGTGATGTGATTGGAGGACCATCTGGAGATCCACATATTTTCGGAGGTGGTGGACTGAATGCTTTAGAAACCGATTCTAAGAATCCCATAATGAAGAGAAATCGTAATTTCTTGAAAAATCCCTATGCAATTTTTAAATCAAGAAGCTTTTATAACTATTTAAATAATGTAGAGAATGAAGTTTATGTTGGAAATCACAATATAAGTTCACTGTTTAAGCTGACTTTAATTACATTGAACCTGAAGCTACTTAATATAATCTTGGTACCGAAAAAGAACACGTACACATCAAAATATTTGCCTGTTCATTATAACTTGTAAACATCATTCCAAAATAAGAGATATATTTCAAGTATCTTCATCAGAAGTTCACTTGTCTGTTTCTAAAGGTTAATCTTTTTAGCAACCCTCACTCACAACACTGTCCTTCTCTCTCTCTCTCTCTCTCTCTCTCTCTCTCTCTCTCTCTCTCTCTCTCTCTCTCTCTCTCTCTCTCTCTCTCCCCCCCCCCTTCCTTGGCAAACAGTTACTTTTCAAAATCTTTTTTTTCTTAATACTCAGTTATAAATTTAGCCCATATCTCACACATATTAGACACAACTCTCTCAATTCTACAACTTTTCAAACTTTTTTTTTTTTTCAAAAATGAATCCAAAACAATCTTCAATTTATCTCTCAGAAGAAATCGCGTCCAAATGTTCGGACGTTGGATATGTGGTTTATCGACCTCAACTTGATTCATCCATGATTCACCCCGACCCCAACCCTAACCCTGTTCCTAACAAGTCCACTACTAACACTATTACCCGATGCAACCTCTTATCCCAACCATCTTTCAAAAAAAATTCTCCACTTCCCGAATACGTTCCGAATGTTGAATTTGTCCAGGAAACACAACCCGATCCCGAACCGTTTACCGAAACCGATCCCGATGTTGTTCGCAAAACACAAGCTGAAGCATCGAACCCCAAACGATGAGAGAAAGTAAAAGCATCGGTTTTGGGAACGAAAGGCACTTGCTCAACAATGGCAACCAGACGAAGAGATGAAGTTAGCGAAATCATAGGTCGAAATTTATGAGGATTTAGAAACTAGAAATGCACAAAAAGATGAGCACTTTTGGCGACACATTATGAAGTGATTTCTTACTATCATGGGTCGTGGGCTTTACCGTACAATGCACCAATGCAATAGAAAGTTTCGAGAGAAACAAAACGGTTACCAAATTCAACGACATTTACAACAACTGCTTACTCAACAGAAAAGATGGGAAAGCGATCAACAAATTTTTGAAAGAACGCTTAAACTATATTTTGTTGATACTAAAAAGTATTTCAAATTTATTGATGTTTCAATATTTTTGTATGTGTCCCTAAGATGGGTAAAAGAGTACAAGGAAGAGGAAGAAGGTGGTCATGAAAGAACAAAAGTTTCGGAGACAAGCTACAATACATCATCAGATGCTTATTTTGGGGTTGATTTGAACGTCGTGGATGAACTTGAAATCGAAGGGGTAGTTTGACAGTGGTCGGGGCGAGATAGGGCAAAAAAGAAAGGGTCTTCATCGAATACATCAGGTGTCGGAAGAGAAGTTGACTTTCAAAAGGTCACTTCTAGTTTCAAATTTTATAATTTGAATTTCAAAACTCGATTGAATTTTGAGAATAAAAGTTGGAGGAGAAAAAGAAAGCGCAAGAGGCAAAACAAAGAACTCGTGATGAGAAACAAAGAACACTTGATATAGAATTTTTAACAAAACTATTCGATCATCTCACCGACAACGAGCTCAATATGGTTTCGAAGGATATAAAGCGGAAATTATGAAAAAAAAATTATATTTAGTCATATTTTGTAGTCGTCTTATTTTAATCGTTATTTTATCGATGTAGTCATTTAATTTAAATTATCGTTCTATCATTATAATCGTTTTAATTAAAATAATGAAGTATTTTCCTTTTATTAATTTTATAAAATTATATTTTAATCAAATTACATTCAATTAAAACAAAAGAAAAAAATAAAAAATAAATGTGTAGTAAGGTGTGTTATGGTACCCCCTAGTTAGTTTTGTGGGGTGAAAGGAAAAATGATGTTGCGATGACGTGATATGTAATAGTGTGGTGAGTATGACATGACACCCTATGATCTTAGTGAGATTGTTGTTCATTAAAAAGGTGTCTTGGAATTCTCAAATCATACATATCTATCTTCTCAAGGCACTTACTACAATTGTCAATCATCTTGAGAGTATAAGTTCCAATTTCTTTTGGGGTGGTTGCCTGGATATCAAAAAAAATCTTTTGGATTGCTCGGAAGAAAGTGACTCTAAGGAAATGGAGTGTCGTGTATTTAAAGTCTACTAGTACATAAACTATTTTTTAATGCGGTTAAAATGATTAATTGGTATGGATATCAAACCACACCAACAAATATCACATCAAAAAACACCCTTATTTAATGGTGCAGTTATAAAACCACACCAAAAAATAGCCAAAACTGAACCAACAAATAATCCGAGAAAAAATTGCAAACTGCACCAAAAAACAATGAAAACCGCACCAAATAGGGAATAATACCCAAAAAAACTCCATTGCACCAAAAAATAGATTTTGTACTACTGTTCGTATTGTTGCCCAACAAAAATTGAGTTATAAACTTCCGATCAATTGTGCTTGTTGTAGGTGAAATTGGTGAAATCACAGGAGACCTTCCATTTGGATGGTTGGGGAGGGCAAATTCATCCTCCTTGAAGCTATGAGATACCGACACCATCTGACCGAGAAGAAACACCGATCGGAAACCACCATTAGACCACCATAATCTCCGCCACTTGTTTGTTGCCCATAACCACAATCACTAAGCGCACCGCTTTTTCCACCATTAACGGCCATCGAGCATCTATACATCGACCACCTTCACAACTGGGCTCACAAAACAATAAACCACTACCCGTTAACGTCATCTCCATATGCCCTACCTTAGCCGGAACTCACCCGTTATCATCTCCACTTCCTGAAAACAATTCCTACATCTTCATTTCATGCAACCACCCACACACCAGTATCTCTTACATATTTCCAATCTACCACCTTTATTCAACTTTAAACATGTTTAACTTGACGCCACCAAAGGTGAATCAGAAAAAGAAAAGGAAGAAGAAAAGAAATTTGATTTGCGTAACTACCTTTTCCACCACTAACCACCGAGAGCACTGACCACAGAGCCCCTGCCTTTTCCTAAAACCATCCATGCACCTCAATCTCTTACATACTTCTGATCCATCACCCTTATTCTACCTTTAACAACCTGGCGGCACCTAACTCGAATCAGAAAGAAATATAAGAGAGGGAAAAGAAATAAGAGTGTGGCATGGTAGGATAAGAGAGGTAAAAGCAAGACATGGTAAGTTTCTACCGAATTGGGATCCAAAGCTTGACATGCAGAGAGCTAGTGTTTACGGAGCTATGACATCGCGCTACATGTTTGATCCACTCCCCATAGCCTTAATATTGGTTGTGTAAGTGGAAAAGTGAGAAAACAAGATTTTAATGAAAGATTTGTTTGTGACAGATTGCTAATGAACATAGTCTAATTCCTTAAGGAAATGCACACTCTTTTATTTTATTACCAACCGCATAAGTGTCACATCATTTTCCCCTACTTTCCTCTTTTGTCGCCTCTCACCTAATTAATTATATATATTAATGCAGTTGTATAATACAAGTTGAAAAAGAAAAATAGATAAAAAGGGTTGGGTATGGTGCATTTATTTTATACTATAGAGGTATAAATGTACTTTAATGGTAGGGTGATCTTCATCATAGGCCTTACATCTACATCGACTTTAGGCTAAATGGAGTGGTTATCACCAGCCCACCGAAAAAGTGTTCCCACCTCTATGCTACATCAGCTTCACTACGAACTCACCACCAACCCACTACACCTTGGAAATGGTCACCACTAACAATATTCATTTTTTTAATTTTTTTTTTATCTTTTGTAACATTTATATTAAATAAAAAACATAATAAATAAAAAACATATTTTTTTTGTAACATTATATTAAATAAAAACAACCCACTAGACATTGAAAAAGGTTACCACTCCACATCATTTATATTTATATATTTTTTTTAATTTTAAAACATTAGCTTAAATAAAAAACATTATTATAAGTAATCATTTTACTAACTAAAAAAATCAAATAAACATATTATTAACATTTAAAATTAAATAAACATAATTATATATAGTTAAGGGTTTAATATAATTCAGATAAAAGTGAAATGGTGTAATAGGATTAAGTTATAGAATTTTAAGGACCAAATTTGTAACTTCAATTAAAACATCCTTCTTAATAAATGAAAGTTTTTTTTGCCACGTGTCAATCTTTCATCAGTTTTGACATTTGTCATTTTGTGGTATTTTTGAATAAATGTTTTTTTTCCATTTGTCATTTTCTCGTTTTTTTTTTATCTTTCTTAATTAACACATCATATTTACACATTAATTAATAATTGCCTTAATTGAAAATAACCAATAAATTACAATATTACAACTTATATAATATTTAATATGTTTCCTTTTAAATTTCAAATTTAAATAAAATTTTGTTTTAATCTTCATATTTAATTTTTTTGTTTTATCGAGTCCGTATAACATGCGGGTCTTACAACTACTTTATAATATCCACCGCTTTTACTTCGTCTTCTTCACCCGATTTCACTGGAAAACGGGTACTAACCCGTTTTTTTTTCTTTTCTACTTCGATGGATTAAAAAAAATCCAACAAAATTAAAGGGCAAACGGTTGAAAAAAAGCAAACCAATAGAAAGTTCCGTCTTCTTCCGTCTTCCCATCCACGCGACACCACGAACACCGGCCCTTGGGGCGGTGTTCACGCGTCATTGGTCGTGCCAACTCAGCATCATGCGTCTTTTAGGACGCCCACTCCTGATAGCCTCATTGTGGTGGCTATCACATGCATACCTCTTATCCTAATAATAATGATTGTTTCACATAAGGCATGGCAGCTAGTTTGTAACTGAAATCCGAAATTGTTCTAATCTCATTAATCATGATTTGTGAACGACATAATCATCTCTTATTATCATAATTTATCTCATATGCATTAATGTTTCTTTTATGTAAAAGTTGAATGAGTTTTTGAATTAATTCTTACAATTGGAGATGATAGTTCGTTTTTGAGAAGTCACTCCGACCACAACTACGTAGGTGTTGTTTGTTTTTTGTAAAACATATCTTCAGCCCTCTTATTGCTGTGTGGTGCAACACACACACAATACTTTTCATTTCACAGTTGTTTGTTTTCTAGAAGTCTTCAAAGTAAAAAACATTTGCATTTGTCCTGTTTGGGGCATCACTTTTATTGTCTCTTCCAACCTCTTCCAACCTTTTTTTTTCTTGCTGAAATATTGATGAATTCTTGTTTCACCTTTTTTTTTTTGGTTTATTCTTGCTAAATGATTTTTTTTTTCGGTTTTTATATTGAATAATGATAATTTCTTGCTGAAATATCATTATTTTTTTTTTGTTGAAATATCATTATTTTTTTTGTTGTTGAAAATATCATAAATTTTTGCTGAAATGTCATACATTATTAAATATCGGATATTAAAAAATATTTTCATTATATAAAATCAGTTTATTTTATTTTTTAATATTTGCTGCAGCATGCAGATGTTAAAAACAAACACACTTCTGATTACAGTGTGCAACCATTTTGTCTACTTCTACTGTTACACAAGGTTACATAGATGATTTACAGACTTAATGAATTTTTGGTTCAAAAAAACAAACAACACCTTAGTAAACTTTAACATCTTAATGATCCTTTTATAGATTTTGTCATTTTTGACATTTTTATCTCGTAGCATTTTATTTTACACCTATATTATACTTGGATATTATATTTTTATTATTTAATCTATCTATTTAAACATAAAAAATTGATTTGAATTTACTTTATATAAATTTGCATCATCAAAAAAATAATTTTCTAACATTTACAACCATTTGGGAACTCTGAATTTTAATCCTTTTGTATATTTTTTCCTTTTTGGAATTTTCATTTCATAACATTTTATATTGCACATATTTAGATGTTATCTTTTATTATTTAATCTAGACAAAATTGCAAAAATGTTCATTCCAGATTGTCGAAAATTATTATTTTTGTCCAAATATTTTTGGACTAGCACCACAGGTCCAAAATTTTGATTTTGTTTCGAGTTTTGTCCAAAATTTTAAAATTATTTTATAATAAAGGATTTACCCTTCGTATTTATGTTTTCCAATTTTCTTTTATTACAAGAATTAAACAAAAACTAAAAAGAAAAATAAACATCACCTCAACTCCACCACACACACCCTTCTCTTTTCAAGCTACTAAACTTGTTTTTTCATTCTTCACATTATTTCCCTCCGGTAATTACCACTACCGGTCAACACCATCACCACCCACCTCACCGTTAATCTCGTCGGAAAGCACCACCAACATCGGAATCATGGCTTAGATCTGTTTTTTTTGTGGTGATTTTCATCTCGATGTGGAGAGACAAAGAAACAACAATTTGGTAACCCTATCGTCGTCACTACGGCCGTCATCAAGGTGATGTAACCTTAGCGCTGCCGCCATCTGTTTTCAGGTGATGTAACTTTAAGACATCGCATTTTTAGGTTTGTTGATTTGTTATTCCTCGGGGGTGTATCCCATAAATCAACATCATCGTCAGAGAATGAGCAAGACGACATCGTCACTGACGAAAGGGTGGCACCAAAGCTTGACATATTTGTCCTTGGTTTGGTGGTTAGCCAAAAACGGTGGCGCTAACAATGTCAGAAGCTATTGGCGGTGGTGGTGGTGTTTTTTCTGTGTTAAAATTTAAAATCAAGGTGGAAGATGCCAAGATGGGTATTGTAGAGAGAGGGGGGGGGGGGTGTAGGGGTGCTAATGGATGACACGACCTGACAAAAATACACGACACAAAACGAAATTGGGACGAAACTAAAATTCGAATTCGTGTCAAGTGTAAAAAACACGATGTCGTGCCGTATCGTGTTTGTGTTGAAAATTCGACACGAAATTGACACGATTTAGCATTTTTTGTTGTGTTTTTTTATGATATGTATAATTAAATATTAATTAAGTAAACTAATTGTTATATTATGTAATATTTGTCGTGTCGTGTTTTTCGTTTTTAATTTGTTTGTTTTCGTGTTAGTTAAAAAAATATGACATCGTGTTGTGTCGTGTTCGTGTGAGACAAAAATATGACACGACAGCTCGATTTGCCATTCCTAATGGGCTAGGGTGTGAATTTTCCTTTTTTTCTTTCTTCTGATTTTTGCAATAAAAAGAAATTAAGTAAATAAAATAGAAAGGGTAAATCCATCATTATAAAGAATTTCAAAATCTTTTTATATCAAACAAAATCAAAGTTTTGGAGATTAGTTCAAATTTTTTTTGATTAAATTGACAATTTATGACAAACCACAAGAATTATTTTTGCACTTTTGTCTTTAATCTATTTAATTAAACATAAAAAGATAGATTTAAATATACTTTATAGAAATTTACCTTATAAAAAAGTAATTTTGAAAACGATTAACATATCAAAGATTTAAAAACTTTATCATTACATATCAGTTTAACGTTTTTTTATCTAAAAATTATTAATATTAACCAATGTTAGTTTTCAAAAATATAATGTGCAAGATAAAAATAAATAAGTTCATTTTATAGAAGAAGATTTTGAAACAATCAACCTTTTAGGTTTATAATAATCTCTTTTTGATTAATAAAGATTAAGAAAAATTTGATGTAACAAAAATGACAAGTGTTTAAAGCTTATGGAGCATAATGAATAATATCTTTTGGTGTTTACGATTCTAAATTTTCTAATCTTGAACCTTAAAATTTTTACTAGTATACACATGTGTTTGTAAACTCCAATTCTTATACCTGGAATCCTAGAAGAATTAGATTAAAGAAAAGAGATGGCCAATTCTGTAGAAGAGTCGAAGAAATTGATTTACAGACCTTTTGGAAGAACAGATGATGAACTCGGCAGATTCCTGCGCTGTGACCAAACTGATGCAACAGATTTCTTCCTAGTGACACCAATGTCATGGTTGTTAATTACTTCGATTTAAATGGGTAAAAGAAGGTCGATGCTCAACTTTGGAGTCTTTTTGCGCTGGCCTGCTTTTTGATGAATTACATTATTTAAACGTGTATTACAAATATCATGCGACGAATTATTTTATTCAATTCCATCAATGTCCAAACACATTATTTTCACTGACATTGAGGACCAATTTAAATTAGAAAAAAAAAATACTATATATATGACGACCATTTTTTAAGTCATCTTGTTTGGTTACTAAATTTTTTTTACCGAGTATGTCATCTAACTTCTAATTTTTGTCCCAATAATGTGACACAAATAAACTAAAAACACTCATATATCATTTTTGTCCCAGTAGTGTGTAAAATGTTTAATGTTCGACAATGATAAGAAACTTTTAGTAGTTATAATATAAAGAAAAATACTTTAAATGAAAAAAGAGAAAGGTTAGGTTCTACTTGGGCATACTAGGAAAAGAATAATCATTTCGTGACCTATTTTTATTTTTTTATTTTTTTACTTTTATTTTTTATTTTTATTTTTGACCTATAATCGTCATTCGTCAATACCATAAACGTAAAACTGATATGTGGTTTGTGTATTAGTTTTAAATTTATAATTTTTATATAATATCAGTTAGTTTTAGCATAATAGACAGTTTTTCTAATAATTAAATAACAAAGTTTAAAATAACTAACATGATTTGATTTAAAAAATAAATTTATTTAATTAAACTAGAGACAAAAAGTAAAAATAGAGTTTTTAAAATATCAATTTTAAGAACTAATAACTAGCAAACAAAATGAATAAGAGTTTTTAGACAATATGTTTAAGTTACTTTCAGTTAGATTACGAATCTCCCCTGTATCATATGATTGATTTCTTATTGTATGGTTTGAAATCTAAGAACTCCCGTGACAAAGGAAAAGTACTACCCAAGAAACGAAAGTTTTGGAGCAAGAAAAGGGGACGTACGACTCAGGTACCTGCAAAAAGACTACAAATTGTGGCAACCCATGCCACCACTACCCCTACTGCCTCAGTGCCGACAAAATCATATGCGGGAAACCTACCCAAGTGCCACAAATGTAACTTCCATCACAAAGGATCTTGTGAGAGATGCATTGCAAGAATTGCAACAAAAAAGGGCATACCACTCGCTTTTGTAGAGTGCCAACCCGACAGGCGGCTCAAGCCGCCAGTGCCAGAGTGAGCCAAACCAGCTATGGTTGTGGCGAGACTGGACATTTCAAAAAAGGGGTGCCGAAGAGCCAGGGACGCAAATGTTGATAGTAAAGGAAGGGTACTATTGATCACTACATGAGAGACTTTCCCGAAACCATCGGCAGTTATCGGTACGTTTCTAAACAACAAAATTTAAGCCTCAATTTTTCCACTAAACCCGGTGCCCATTTAGAGTTATCGACTATAAACCTTGAAACGTGACAAATCATAGTCATAAATTGCCCCTTCACCCGAATAAATTACACCATTCATATAAAAATTAAGGATTCTTATAGGTGATCTATGATGAGCAGTGTAAACATTAGGGTCATATATAATTAAGATTCTACAGACTTAGAATGTGTGATTCTGCTTTATTTCATGTTCCTTGTTTGGTTGTGGGCTTAGGGTAGGGTCACTCATTCGACTGTCTTTTCAATCTTAATTATATACGACTAGATTACACCAAACTATCATAGAGGGACCTAGTAGGGATCATACTACGAAATTTAATCACTATTTATCAAAGCACTTGTACTGCTAGTACTCGCTACTTACGGAACAAAATATTTGTAGTAGTAATAACAAGGATAAAATTGGAAGCATTAAATATATATACATAGAATACATTATGTTCTGGACGATCACCCCCCCCCCCCCCCCCTTTTCCAAAAATCGACTTAACATCTGTTACAATAAGAAGTTCCAATGTCGTCATGTGACAAGGATTGGCTTGATCCTCACCATACCAATTTCATGTGCTACGAAGAGACCCTTCGCCTTAATCGACCGATTAACGAAAGCCTTTCAATCTATAACGACAAACCTCTAAATCGTCCCTTGCATCTAGACTCATAAGTACCTATGTAAGAGGTACCATGCTCTTTCCCATCCCACAATAGAAATAGGAAACAAGAAGCAAAAGACATCAACGGTATCCCAGAAGTTTATAACTTCCCCAAGGTATTCCCAGAAGTTCTTTCGGAAATACCACCCATATGCCAAGTTGAGTTTGGAATCGAATCGAATCTTGGAGCCATTCAGGTAACCAATATCCCCTATTCCGGATCGACGACCTATTCAACCGACTTCAAAGAACGAACAAAAGTTAGCATACCACTAGCTCATAAATTTCGTAGGAAGAAATTCCCGAGGCAACCTAAGAATTATAAGGCCAACTGCACCACATGCAACCTTAACTTCGGTGACAATAGTGTTCGCCTTAAGGTTTAGAGACACTACCTTTAGGGCTTCAAGTACACAATCTTCATTGGCCATGACCATCCATTCACATCACCCTATAGGACGCAAATGAAGACCACCTCTGTGTTGGGCTGAGTTGGGTGACACACAACTAACCAGAGGGCAGGTACCCGACAACGCTGTCACTGGCCCTGAAATCAGCACGGAGACAACCGAAAAGATCAAATCCATGAACGCTTAAAGGCATCCCGGGATTGGAAAAAGAGCTATGCAGATAAGCGACACAAACCCTTGGAGTCCTTGGTCGGTGACCGCGTACTGTTGAAGGTCTCGCCCTGGAAGGGAATGATACGCTTTGGCAAACGTGGGAAGTTAAAAGGACGAAACAAAGCCGTATACCAATAGTGAAGGTCTGATGGAGTTCCAATCAAGGACCTGGGTTAACCTTGGAACACAAATACTAGATGAAGAAGAAGTATCCGCATCTCTTCCCTAGTTCTTGAGGGCCGCTCTAGAACAAATTTCGGGAGGAAATTCCCTCTAACGGGGGGATGATGTCACAACTAGCAAATTTAGGGTCGAGATTTTATTCATGTACAAACAATTTCTCTATGTAACCTTGTTGCAGTAGATTAATTGTACGTCAAAAATGACAATGTTATATGAGTTCATATATATGTTTTTTCATAATAAACCTTTAGAAGACCGAATAGGTCGAATGCATCATACGTAAATCAAAAATGGACCTTAACTTAAAAGTTCTCGGCCCAAATAACCCTAGGCCGAAAACCCTTTTATTGAGCCATTCCAAAACTCGGGAACCCATACCCATCCCCAAAAAAAAACTGAAAACCCCTTGAGGATGGAGGGTGTTTTCGTCCACCCTAGAACCGAAAACCCCTCTCTTAAGATAATGAATTTGGCTTTGGGTGCAAGACCCAAGAGTTGACCCTACTCATGCCACCTCAATGCTTTACTTCCCCTTTAACCACCAAATAACCATACCATGTACACCTTTGTACACCATACTTCCATGAAAGGCACTTTACACTTCGTTATCCTACATGCATCCACACTACACACCCTTAAACCCTCCAAACATCCATGATTCAATTTTCTTTCCCCCATATATACCATGGCCGAAAGGCCCTTTTCCCACACACAAAAGACCAAGTTTCTTCCACTTCTCTATCTCTTACTCGAAAACAAGATAGAGGCTCCAAGGATTCTTCATCATCTTCAAATTTTCGAGCTCTAGAACACCAACCTTTCCAAGAAGCCTTCAAAGTTTATCACCTTCATCCTAGGCTCGACATCTTCATCATCCTCTTTCCTACAACCCATGAAAACAACCAAGGTGAGTTCATACCCCTTCATTTTCGATTTCTTTTTTAAGTTTTTAGGGGGGATGGGAATACAAGTAAAAAAAATATTATTTAAATGATCTAAAGCCTTTTCAAACCAAAAATACAAGATTTGTCACTAAAACATATCTAAGCTTAAAAATCAGCTTTCTACAAAAAAGTTGTGGTCTGTTTAACGACTGTTTTGCACTACTTAAACGTCATATATTTCAAAACTATTCAATATTCAAATAGTTCAGGTCTATACCTTTTTAAGGACTACTTGCACGCATTCATACGATTATTTTACAATTTATGGTGATTTTTACAAAACTGCCTATCATTTCAGAACATTTTCAGACCAGCCCGTCTAAAAGTAGACTCATTTTCTAAGCTCTGAGAGTTTACGGATCCATATTTCGACTTACGATGATTTTTCTATAATTTTTCTTAATACATGGATAGAAAAGTCAAAAACTAGAAATTTGTTTTTATCATATTAAATGTTTTATACATGTGTTTAGATGTTAGTTTATATGTTATAATTTTATAAAAACATCTAGACATGATAACTTACATGTGTTTATATATTTGATTATATAAATGGACTTGACAAAACATTCATAATAAACTATAATTGGTATAGTTTATGGGTCTCAAATACTACACTATCATTTCAGAAGAACCATATAATTATTCAAATGTATAATTATTTTACAAGAAAAAAGAGTCGTAGTTCATGTAAATCTATTAATGTTCTAGTGAGACATTCACTTCCCCTTTACATTGCCCACCATGCAGCGACTTGTTAAGACTTTATGTCTGTCACACCCCAAAACTGGAACGGCGGAAATGTTCGGGGGCGGAGGACGTCATGTTTAGTATCACGAGATATGTATATGGTAAGCAAGTAATAAACAACCATTTCATTTAGAAAGAAAGTGTTTACAATGTGTGTGTTCACAAAACATAGAAGTCATAAACAAATAACAAAACAAGACTTGAAGCTATAATGCTCCATCTTCTGAATTCCCAGCACGAGCACCTGTCTAATAGTCTCCTGAGAATACAAGTTATTTGAAAGAGTTGATCAGCAATTAAGCTGGTGAGTTCATAAGATTTTAGTGATGTGAGTAAGCTGTAAAATGTGGTTGAAAATGTATATGTACAAGTGATGTAAGCTGTAAGTTCTATTTTGAAAGTTCGCCTGTTCCTCTAGAAAATCATATATTTCCTACTTGAATGAAAGTTAAGTAAAATGACACTACAATCCTTTCTATGGGTGCTAAGTGAGTACAAGCTATATATACTCAGAGTAAACAAACAATCGATTGTGCGCATCTGCCCTAAGCTCACAACCCAACGGGGAACATAAAGTAAGGCGGATAGCACACATTCAATTGGTTGTTAGATCGTTGTCATATATAACCCCGGTGTATTCACTTGTTACTAATGGAGTTATTTGTAGTGATTCTTTTATATTTAATGAAAAGTTCTTTTAAGAAAACGTATATTTCTTATAGTAAAATATTGACCACAGTGACTACTTATATAATAGCTTTGGTTATACTGCTATATATAATCTGATATCGGGTAGAAAGTTAATTGGGTGAATCTGCCCTAAGTCCACAACCCAACGAGGACAGGAAGTAAGGGGAAAACACACATTTAACTATCTATTGGGTATTAGTTTTATATATAAACATGGTGTATAAACTAAGGTGTTATAGAGTTACTCACCTAAAGTCTTTAAAATTGTACTGGCTTAATAAATGGATTAAGCCCTTATCTGGGAAATTTCTAGTTTTGTATACCAAAAGTAATGACTTTGAAAAGTATGTTTTTTACTAGAAAAGTTGTGCTTTGACTCTGTGTAATATAACCTGATCCATACCTGGTACCCTTATGATGACTTAATGTATACTAAGCATAAATATATATAGAATCGGGTAGATAATAGATTGGGTGAATCCGTTCCAAGCCCACAACCAAACAAGGACAAGAAATGAAGCGGAGAGCACACATCCTATTAGCTATCGGATCCTATTGGTATATATGTATCCTATGGTGTATACATTAAGGAATCATAAGACTAGCATTATGGTCCTAACTTTTAAAAGTAGCCTTCTACCAAGACCTGACTGTTTTGAAAGTAGTCTTCTACCAAGACCCGACTGTTTTGAAAGTAGTCTTCTACCAAGACCCGACTGTACGACTATTATTAATTAAACCTAACATGCCTCATCGATTATGTGAATATGACACATGGTAAAGGTATTAATAATATTGTAACTGGAATTTTATATCCTTTTGTAATTGTCGTATTGACAGTGTAAGTACTGTAGTATTTGTAATAAGTGACTACTTTAAGTACTATTTTGCCTTAATTGAGGGTTAAGGCATAATGTGATGGCTAGATGCTATGCTAAACGCTCCCTTGTCAAGAGATTCTAGGAACTACACGCGACCCTGCATGAGTGCAAGCCGCGAACATCCACATTACTATGATCATGTATACCCAATATAACTATCACAACGCGTTGTGATTCATTGGTATAGTTAGATTATGAACTTGTTCCATGCTAAAGAACCTTATTATGTTCTATTCTGTTATCGTGTATTGATATCGTATTTATGTAAACGTATTCATGTAAGCGTATCTATGTAAACATATTTATGTAAACGTATTGCGTTAGTATAGACTCATGAACTGGATTGACTCTTTGTGTGCTTCATTGTACTAGAAGTAATGAATAGCATTCTCCTAAACTATACCTATAATAGTTTACTAATGTTCTACCTGGACTGTTACTGAAGAGACTCATTTATCTACTAAGTTATGCTTGTACTTTAAAAACGGAGTTTTGTATAACTATAAGGTAACATAACCTTTAAAAGAGTTTTGGAATGTTTTGACAACTTATAAATAACATAAGTAACATTTTGAAAGATGTTTATAACAAACATTTACACAATTATCATTGTGGTCAACTTGTATCCCCCCCTTAAAACAGTTAAAATAGTTAAAAAAATTCATTACGGGATATGAACTCACTTGATGTGGGTGATTCAAACGGGTATGCGTGTACGGATGAGAATTTCCACGAATGAAGTCCCGAGACACAACAAGTCCTAAATAACATATAGGGACACATATTGACATGAATATAGTGTTTATAAACAACTATATGAAAGAAAACACCTTCTGGGACTTTGAAACACCTTGGTTAAGTGTTGGAATCAAATGTGATTCATTAAAGGGAAGTGGAATGACCAAAACATGAGTTTAAGGCCTTGTGACCATCACTCATTGAGTTTACGGTCGTAAACCCATTACTCTTTGATCATTTTGAGTTTTGAAGCCTTCCAAGTCATACTAAGCATTCCTATTTCATGTTTAAGCCATAGGAAATGCTTTAGGGCAACAATTCACTCCTTAATGGAGTTCACGGCCTAGGGACCATTTTGACATGTGTTTGCGGCCGTAATCACCTATGGGTGATGTTATCTTGATTGTTTTGAGTCCTAAACACATCAAGGTAAGGTGGTAGGCTAGTTTCTAGGCTTAAGGAAGAAATTTGGGGCATCAAAACATGTATTTGGGGTGTTTACGGTTTTGGGAGGTTCCCAAACCGTAAACACATATAAATGGGGTATTTTGTTGACATTTTTGTGCTAAACACATTAAGTGAAGGTTCTAGGTTTGTTTCCAAGGTTTATAGGGACATAAGGCACACTTTTGGCCTCATTTTTAGTGTTTACGGTCCAAGAGGATCTTGGGCCGTAAACACCCTTTCCTTGAGATATTTGGATGATATGAATGATATCTAGGCATGTAATAAACTTTAATACACTCTAGGGTTGAAGTACTTACAATTTGGGATGAACGGTTGAAGATCCTTGGGAGAGAAATCGGGTTTTCTCTAGTTGAAACGGAAGAAGTGAACCAAAATGGCTAAGTCTTACTTATATAGCCTTGAGGGTTTACGGCCCTAATGCCATTTTGGGCCGTAAACTCTAAACTCTTGGGGGGGGGGGGGAGGTTTGGAACTAAATTGATGTACAATAAACATTAGGGCATCCTCTCTCCAATTATCTCTTGAAGTACTAACTTTATACCACTCAAACTTATTCCAAAAAGCTTGAAAGTTAGCAGAAACAGTTTTGACTTCAATTGAAGTAGATGGTTGTACATAATGGAAATTTTTGGGTTGTCACAATGTATTTCCTAACGTGTTCCACCAACAGATTGCTGCACCCTTGAATTTCCTTACAGAGTAGGTAGTTTGCAATATGCCCATGCAACTGCAGGTTATGAAGGCTTCCTCCATTTCTAAACTCCAATCCATCACTCCTATTGGACCTTTTTTCCTGCTAAATGATGGTGGCTTTCAATTCGTGAAGTCCTTATAATTGTAGTAGCCTCTAGGCTCATCATTCCTTTGGATCTTTGAGTCTTCCAGAGGAGGGAGGGGTCCTTGATGACTTTCTGAGTCATCATTTCCTTCCTAAACCATTTTTGGATGAGAAGGAACTGGTCCATCATTTACTCGTCCAAAAACTATTGGTTTGTTGATCATTGATGCTCCGCTTCTTGCATTTTCTAGTCCTTGGGTTAGGAGTTACATAAACTCACACATTTGTTGATCTTGCATGTTCTGCATCATTGATTGAACTTCATCTATTAGGAACTAAGATGCTCCATCTCCGATGTGTTGAGGTGCTGGACCTCCTTCGTTATTGATGATTCTACCACTCCTCATAATCTTTATGTCTTTCTATGCTCCAAAGTACATGCTCAGCATATCGAGAATATAATATAGATAGGGAAGGTTTTAACTATGTTTAGATGCATAATCCTCCTTATCACCCCAAAAAGGTATATGCAATTTCTAAAACCGTAATTAAAAGTTTAGAAATCTGAACACATTTAATTTTCTAATCTTGGTCAGTAACAGACCCTAAATCAAGTAATATCAATTCTAGATAGGTAACCTAAGGCATGTTATACTACAAATCATTTGGCATATAAAACCAGTTTAGGCCTCTTTCCTAAAGTAAGCTAGTCTTATGTCAATCCTAGGTATATAACCTAAAATATTATAGTTTCACACCTCATGATCATTGCCTAGGATTCTAACTCTAAGTCTAGAAATCCTTGAAATTCCTAGTTCAATTAAACTAATGTTCTGATACCAACTGTAGCATCACCTAACTTTATGGCCATTTTAAAACTTTTTCTTGATGCTTATTTTAAGTAAGAGTGATCTTTATAAATGCGGAATTTTTCCCACTAAAAGTATTTCCAAAGAGAATGTTTTTCATTGATTATTAAAACTTGGGATTTCGTAACTGATACAGAAAGATAAGCATAATTGGGGTTACATCAATGTTCTAGTAGCCTTCGAGCTCCTTTAAATCTCTTAGCAGATAATTACATTATCTGTTATTACCTTCGTATTGCTACATGTGATATAAAAAACTGAGTGGGTTAGGTTGAGAAAAACTGGTGAGCACATAAGGTTTTCAACCCACAATATTATAATCTTTAACATTTAAATAACCTAGTTATCATGTTCTTGTTATTATCGCTTCCTTATCCTAGATTGATGATCTCGGGATATCTTTTCTACATGATATTTGACAGAATTCATCTATGTTTTCCTAAATGTTAGGCACAATAGTATTATAATACTTTGGACCCAAAATGTTACTACAATTGTACTTTGAGTAAGCACATCAGTACAATAGTACTTTGGGTAAGCATGGAAGTACAATAAACTTTAGGTAGGCACGACAGTACAATAGTACTTTGGATGGACATGACAAGTCACAACTTATTATTTCGCACAGTTATCGCTTACCTTATCACAACCATTATCTCACACAACCCTATCACATCCTCTCATTTTTTTTATTTCACACAACCCTTTACTACCTAATCATATTATTAAGTACAATATACGATTAGATTAAGTAACAATCATATCATATTGTACAAACAAATTAAACACATCAAAAACAAAACACATAACATTTAAGCATTTAGAATACTTGTATCCATGTGTAATTTGAAGTAACTATGCACTCACCTAACTTAGGTGAATGACTGGTGATTTCGGCAGAGCTTTGCCTTACACCTTTAGGTTTTCCTTTGATGTGACCTAAGTATGATTTATACTAAGTGTTATATAATATTCATGGTAAATAATGACAGACGTCAGTCTAGATTCCTCACTAATCCTAATGTCTACATCAAGATCTCTGAAGTAAGGAAAAAACTAGGTAGGATCATATCGAATTTAGGGTGGGTTTGGTAAATAGAGTATACTGTTTAGAAATATCACTTTAAACACCTCACTAAATTCAACCTAGTCATTATCCCCGTAATTACATGAATCAATATTTTGACTTGGAACTACTGATATATCTTATTTATAGGTTCATAATGATGACTATGAATATAAATATAAGTTACACATGAAATAAGATAAATGTAGCTTAAGTTATATAGATTTAAGTGAGAACCGGGAAAACACGCAGACAGAACTCCAACCTTATAGTTATTTTTCTACGATTATCTGATACTACAGGGCTTCACTAAAGTGGTCGGAAACTAGAAAGTAAAAGAGCTTAAGGGTGGAAAGTGTTCTAGAGAGTTCATGAGGAAATGGGGAGGAATAAGGTTGCACAACGCAAGTATATATATGATGAGAAAAAGGGTGTCCCATGCTCATGATAGGGACATAGTGACATGATTTATTTCTAGTGGGACACATGTCAAAATTTTGGAGGTAATTTAGAGTGCGTCGTGCCTCTTGTCTGGGTGTGCGGCTGCATGCGAAAAATCTTCTTTTCTTTAAAATTTCACATCTTCTCCGTATGAGCTCTATTTCTTACTTTCTTTATATACACATGTAGTTATCCACGACATCTCCAACTTCCATTTAGACTATGTTAGCTAATTCTCAATTTATTTTTATTTATTATTTTTAGAAGGATTAGACTACTAAACTCCATTTAATGTTCATATCTTTTTCATACGGCATCCATTCTCAATTGTCTGTATATTGACGGACTCCTATTAACAAGGTCTTCAACTCATGTTTATATTTTTTCGGCTAACATTAAACTGATTTAAATTTCGATTTCTATGCCAATACTACTATGCTGAAACTTCAAAAAATCATAACTCCCTCTCACAAAGTCGGATTTGGAAGTTCCTTATATGCACACTCTCGATTGTACGACTACTATGATTTTCATTTAGATCACTTAGGCTAATAAGTAATCTATCAAAATTTTACTGTTTACGGTACGCAGAGTCGTGCCGGTTTAATCGCGAAACTTCGAAGAAGCATAACTTCTTCATACGAAGTTAGATTTCAGAGTTCTTTATTTGCACAAAATTCTTGTCACATATACTATAACTTTGGTGAATATTATTTATCCTAAATAGTCTTCTATAAAAAATTCATATTTATCAAATATTATATCTTAATTGTGTAACCTGAATATGCGGGTGTTACATTATACAATTCCATGATTTTATTAATAATCATTTAAGCATAAAATAAAAGAGTGTCAACAAGAACAAGTCCTCTTGGGTATTTAGTGGCAAGATTAAATGATTGACGTGGCTTGTTAGTAGATAGAAAGCTTGAATCTTTCAACTGAACTTGATTGGTACTGAAATTCAGAACATCTTTATTGGTAATAACATACATTAGGAAGTGAACTTTGGCATATAAATGCTTGAAATACAAATTATGTATGGATCTAGAGTTGATTCGCGACACAAAGAAAAAAGTGTTGTGTCATGTTCTTTGAAAGTTGAGAGATTACCATCCCGATTAATATTTTATTTGCGATGTGCAGTAAGGATTGACGCGCCGTAAAGTGGAATAGTGAAGGTGATTTTGCAGAGTAAAATCAAGAATGTGACAAGTTTTTCAGACTCTCGTCATGTCACTCATATTATATTTTCTCGTATAATAATAAATGCTTCAATAGTTTTCCATGTTGTAAATATATCTCACACTTTGAATGTTGGCATGCCTTTTGTTCCCTTCATTTTTACTCATCTCCTCCATATTTTTAGAATTCACCAAAGCTAGAAAAAAAACGTATCAAAGTAGCATACGATAATAAAGCGGAAAAGTTTATTCAAAGACTTACAATAAAAAACTAAAAATAAAATGAAAACCAAAGGTCAAGTTGCCTCCCTTTAAGCGTTTCTTTTGCGATCATCAGACGGACTAAACTCCTCACTTGAGTTTTTTTTATAGATTTGGAGGGGTACCTCCTGTTGGGTTTTAGTCCAAAAATAGTTTCAAAAACTCAAGATTTTAGCAACAGAAGACTTAGAAAAGTTGAACAAACATAAACATGTTACACCCACCAAGGATCATCTTGCAAAAAAAGGAAAGAAAAACACCAACCATATAAGGGTAAAAGAAATAACAACCTTTGTTATCTGTGGATCCTAAGGCTAGGTAGTTGATGACGAATATGGATAAACTTTTCCTTTTAAGACACTAACAAGAAGCCAACTTGAAATGATTCTAGTCACAATTCTTAAGCTTTAAGCCAAAACCAAAGTTCGACTTAAAGAGAGCAAGTAACTTCTGCTAACACTTTGGAAGATCAATAAAAGAGTAAGATAGGGAAGGCTACAATTTTCATGCAAGAATAATGACCAAAATGAAAGCCTTCATGCTAGTCTTCAGGTTGAAACAATATCTACAAGTCCTTAACCTTGTAAGAACTTATGAACCTAAAGCAACTTGTCCCCCATGCCCTTAAGAACTAGCTATGTTTTTGATTAAACAAATCAAAAGGCCATGACCTCTCCCTCCCTCTTTATCTACGACATTTTTAGAATAAAAGAATACAAGTTTTATAGATTTTATAAACTCCTTTATAAGATATAGAACTTAACCTCTTGGTAAAAGACAAAGAAGTCTTTCAAGTCTAAAATGTTGTACATGACTTAATAAATCATACCATGTGATATACTATGTTATGTTATGTTACTTGCCATTGGTAGATTATTATTTCCCTGAAATAAATAATATCTAGTTAATTATAAGAGTTTATGAATATTTATTAAAATAAATTTCTAATAAATAATCAATTGTATCAAGTTTTTGTTAGTGTGTCCCTTTAGGATTGTATGTTAATTAGCAATATCATTTTAATATGACTCTTGTGTTGGGTTATGAGCACTACAACATTCCTATGGTGTACATGCAACCCTAATGCTTCGTATCTATGTTTTTCTCAAGTTATACATGAAAATCAAATTATCTAAAGCAAGAACCCTAACTAGCATACAATTTTCGGAATTTGCAACATAAAACAAGGTTAGAAGAATACCTTTTCCTTGTAGCGTGTAGATCTTGACCTTCAAGAGCTTAGTGCCTCAATTGTTGCACCTCTAGTGAGTCACAAACACCAAGTAGCAAGTTGGAAGACTATGAAAGAGGTTAGGAGGCTCTAAAATTCGGCTAGGGTTTCCTCTAAAGATCAAGTTGGCCGAAATTTGGAGTCCTAGGGGTTCCTTATATAGTTAAGCTCCATAGGGTAATCTACTTTGAAACCTTAATTACCTTGCTTAGGCCCTAAGCAACAGATGGATCCCTTATGGTAAGCCTATGGACAAAATCTATATGGACTTTCATATAGTTTTAGTCCACCCTATACCAATAAGGTCCATTAGCCAAACTTTGCAACTATTAGATAATTACAATACCAGTCCCCTTAATCCAGTTAGTCTCTTTTGATCACCAAATTAATTTCTGATCAATACTAATTTAATAATATGATTTCTCAATGAATATATTATTCCTATAATATATTAATAAATCATAATTAACCTCTTTCTCCATAATTCATCTAGTCAAGTTGTTATGGTGAAGGCAACCCAAAAGGACCAAGCCACTATCAGGTCAAGTATATACCAATTATAGTTATGGGCTTAGACACCTAATCCAACAGTCTCCCACTTGGATAAGTCTAATATCTATAACTGCAAGTATGACTTCAAAATCCGATTAGCAATCACAGCCCTCAAAAGCCGCTGTCGAACTCTGATATAATCAATGACGCGTCCTTTAGATAAGGGATCATATAATCCTCCGTGATGCAAGATATCGTGTGGACAATGACATGGAACATAATCCTTCTCAATGTCCAACAGTTTGTTTCCCGACTTCTAATTTTTTTGACATAGAACTTAACTAAACACATCAATTTAGTCCAGACCTGCCCCTGCACATAAGTCCACACAAAATCATTGAGGGGCCCAAGATATCGCTTTTACCCTCTTAGGATAAAAGGAGCAGATAAACTTTGACTTACATCAAATTACTGATTCGTTTACGCATTATCAATGTACAACCAACTCGTAAACAAAAACTCATATATCTCGGGTTAAAGACTATATGATATTATCTTCTCACAATCATTCATGATAAATTCCATGAAGTGATTCATATGAGCGTGGGTTTAATCCAATACTCAAATCTTATTTCAGAAGCACTCATGAAAGTTGCAACAAACTTTTGCTATGTCTAAACACATAAACAATCTACAAACCAATTCATGATAGTCTAGCCTCATAACTTATTCCTAAAGTATGATTGACTGTGGATAATTTGAATAATCTAATTATTTTGGAAGTAAAACATGCAAAAGTGAAACAATAGTAAAAAATTTACACAAGATAGTAACTTTACTCATAAATAATACTCCTTTATTTAATCATCAAATTTAAATTACATTTAATCTGTTACAAGTTTCTAAAAAACTATCTAATCACTAAAACTAATATCGCCCTTCAGACCAATGCTCCTCGCATGTTGTAAGTGATTAACCCTGCTTAGACCTTTGTGAGGGGATCTGTTGGGTTCTCCTCTGACGATACCCTCTTTACCACGAGGAGTCCCTCTTCTACCCAAGGTCTGACGAAGTGGTATTTTATGTCGATGTGTATAGATCTGCCATGATCCCTTGGTTCCTTGGTTAAGGCAACCGCTCCTTCGTTATCACAGAAAATCTCCATGGGCTCCTTTATGGCTGGTACAACTCCAAGGTCTCCAATGAAGTTCTTCAACCATATTGCCTCCTTCGATGCTTCGCTCACTGCTATGTACTATGATTCGCATGTTGAATCAGCCACAGTCTCCTGCTTTGAACTTTTCTAAGTGATTTCCCCTTCATTCAAGGTAAATACTCAGCCCGAGTGAGAGCGGAAGTTATCTCTATCGGTCTGAAAGTT
Source organism: Lactuca sativa (assembly GCF_002870075.4). Classification (NCBI taxonomy): domain Eukaryota; kingdom Viridiplantae; phylum Streptophyta; class Magnoliopsida; order Asterales; family Asteraceae; genus Lactuca; species Lactuca sativa. The sequence goes on from NC_056624.2 coordinate 59,869,023, forward strand.
GGCGTCACTATACCCTGTCACTCTCAAGTCATCACTCCCACCAAGGGTAAGGACCCAGTCCTTAGTCCTTCGCAGGTACTTAAGAATGTTCTTCACTGAAGTCCAATGAGCTCTACTTGGGTTCCCTTGATATCGGCTAACCATGCTCAACGCAAAAGCCACATCAGGGCGAGTACATGTCATAACGTACATGATCGAGCCAACTGCGGAAGAATATGGTAGTAGACTCATCTCCGTTATCTCGGCATCGGTACTCGGGCTCTGAGTCTTACTCAACTTGGTATTGCTTTGGATCGGCAGTTCACCTATCTTGGAATTCTCCATGCTAAAACGTTTCAGTATTTGTCCAAGTAAGTACTTTTACTAAGTCCGATTAGTCTCCTGCTTCTGTTTCTCAATATCCTTATCCTCAAAATATAAGCAGCTTCTCCTAGATCCTTCATAGCGAAACACTTCCCAAGCTAGGACTTAACCTCCTGAAAGCTCGGGATGTCATTTCCTATGAGTAGTATGTTATCCACATACAAAACTAGAAAGCTAACTATACTCCCACTAGCCTTAACATACACACAAGACTCGTCCTCGCTTCTCAAAAAACTAAACTGTTTGACTTTCTCATTGAAAAAAAGATTCCATTTGTGAGATGCTTGTTTCAATCCATAAATAGATTTCTTAAGCTTGCACACTCTACCTGGTTGTTTGGCATCTACAAAACCTTCTGGCTAACACATGTAAACATCTTCAGCCAGCTTCCCGTTACGAAAAGCGGTTTTCAAATACATCTACCAAATTTCATAATCATGAAACACAACAATGGCCAATATAACCCTAATAGACTTGATCTTGGCCACCAGATAGTCAACCCTAGGGGTTTGAGTAAAACCCTTCGCAACCAATTGTTCCTTGAACGTATGCACTTTCCCCTCCAAATCGGTCTTCTTCTTGAAGATCCATTTGCACCCGACTGTCTTACGACCTGGTACATTGTCAACCAAGTTCCAAACTTGATTGTTATACATGGACTAAATCTCGCTGTCCACTGCCTCTTTCCATTTCGTAGAATTCGGACCCGCCATGGCTTCCTTATAATTAGTAGGCTCATCCAAATTTATGAGTGTACTATTACTGATAAACATATCACCATCCGTAGTAACATGAAAACCATAAAACTCAGGTGTCATCCTAACTCGAGAGGAACGACTTAGAGGTAATGACTCGTCAATCGGTTCAATAGTGATGGGATTAAACAACTTTTAATCTAAGTAGATCGATAAGATCTTGAACAAGTATATGAATAAGAAACAGCAAGAACGCAATATTAATAACAAAGCAGAACGTAATATTAAGGACAAAACAGCTTGAATCAATGGTGTCGAATGATTAAATAAAATCCTTAGAAGAGCTCGATTAAGAACATCAACTGTAAAGGATTAGAAGATTACAAGAAAACTATATCGTAAAGCTTTGGAATCGTAAATCTGAAAACTTGAATCCTAACCTAATATGCATGCAGCATTAACTTAAATACTATACATAAAAGGCTCTCGGTTGGACAGGCCCAAACCGGAGAATACAAGGCTAATCTAACGAGCCCAAAAGACGCAACATCAAAAACTTCAGCCCAACAATCTCCCCCTTTGCGTCAATTTGGAGCGAGACCTTCACTTCTTACTTGGGCCGGCAGCTGAAGCTGGTACCTTCTTCTTCACGGTACTAAACAGACACTTGGTTATTGAAAGGATGGTCTGTCTAAACTGGATGTACCAATTGATCATATCACTGAAGTACTTGATGTCATCAGCCGAATTGTCTTTACACCTCTTGACGATTGATAGAACGTGTTCCAAGCAGGTAGTGGTGTAAAGGTGCTTGTCAGCTAAAGCGAATAGACATTTCTGTCCTTCGGCTCTGGTGAACATCACTGAGTTTCGCCTTGGATCTATCTTGCCCATTTTCATTGTGTTTAGATCACTGGCCGATCCCACTGGTGCTACTTTCGGTTTCTTCTTGAAAACAGTGGCGACCTCTTGATCCATTTGGGCAACCTTCATGATGTAGCAAGCCAACATCCTTTTGACATGGTCTAAGATGGGACCATATTCGGCTTTGTTTGTCAGCAGGATATTGTACAAGACTATCCAGTCATGAGGATTCAGATTCGGTAGATCCGCCAGGGTGATGATGTGAGCAGTTCTTGCAGATCCACGAATAAGCTTGAACTTAACATTCGTGAATTTCCCCACGGCAAAAGGCTTCATCACCCGAACATTGACAATCTTCTGGGCGCTCCATGTAAGGTATTGAGGGCGAGCGGCCTCCAGGTAGAAGTCAATGAGCTCCCTGTCAAGCTCATCGTTCGGATGCGGGACTTCAAAAATATTGGAGAAGGCGTGGAAGACGAACGCCTTTCGAGTTAGTGGCATATCGAACTGCGAATCGATGGTGTTGTTGCAGTCGAACGATATCACCAGCTCGAGCCATAGTATGCTTGGAGTCTCTATGGCCTCTTTTATTAAACGGTCCCTAGTCCAGGCAGGGAAGAGTAGCTTTCGGCTCTCAAGGAGATCGTGGGCTTCTTTTTGCTTTCGTTCGGCTTCTTCAGCCTCACGCGCCACACGACTGGCATCATCTTCAGCATTGCGACTGTTTTTCCGTTTCAACATGTCGGCAATGGTCTCCTTGTCTTCGTCTTCATCTTCATCTTCATCTCCTCCCTCTGCTATGTTTTTACCCTTGTTCTTCACACCCGAACCTGAGGCATGACCAGTTGGGGGTGGTTCGGTGGTGTGAGTAGCTTTGGAGGAAGGAGGTGGTTTCAATCCTTTCTTCTCATCTCCCCCTTGTTTCGGAATGGACACGAAACTCGGCAGGCCTTCAATTTTGCTTAGTAAATCCATGGCCGGGGAGAGCTTTTCAGCGAGGGTGCGCCTCACCGAATGATTAAGGATGGGATCGTGTGCTTCCAGGATGTTGGATAGGGCGGCGTGGACATCCGAAACACACGTCTTTATGACTTCCCTCTCGGATCGAAGAGCTTCCAATTGTTCTTGAGAGTTGGAAAGCTGCGTGCTCTTGACCTTTAGGGCAGTTGTCTTACTTGCCAAAACGTCCATTAGAGAGTTCTCAGCAGCAAGATCCTCTTGTAGCTTTGCCAGGCGGGCATCAATAGAGGCACGGAGTGCCGAGTTGTCGTCGCTGATGTTTTGTCGGAGGGTAGCGAACGAAGTCAACTCCGTCGAGATGAACTTGGCCAATTGCTGAACAATCGGTTCCAGAGTTGTCTTTGTGGCATCGGCGCTTTCCTGCAGGGACTTCAGCAGGTCAGAAGCGTCGGAGAATAGTTTATCGACTTTTTCGGTCGCAGCCTCACAGGCTCGGGTGGAGGTGTCTATCGCAGCAGTGGCTGAGGCCATTGAATCATGTTGAGCCCTGGAGAAGGCATCAACTATCTTCTGAAGGGCAACTTCAGATAAGGATGACTGCTGGTTGGAAGAGGAGGCGAGAAGTTGATCAACCTTCTCGTTAAGCTCGCGAAGATGCTTCTTTGTCACTGGAGCATCATCCTCCTCATCACTTTGAACTTGGAACGGACTATAATAGACCGAATCAAAGTGCATGTGATCACCACCTAGGTATTGATCATCGCCATCGGAGGCGTCTTCTGGGGATTGAGGTGGTGGTGAAGCTGGGGGTGTTATTGGTTTAGTTGGTTCAGGTTGAGTGGGTGGAGGGTTAGTTTTAGGTGGTGGTGATGTATGGGTTTCGGTTTGTGGAGGTTCGGTTACAGGAGGGGTTTCGGTTACAGGTGGTGTTTCGGTTGATGTGGTGAATATGGGTGGGGGTATAGGGAATGAGGTTGGGGGTATAGTGGGGTTTATGGTGGGAATGGAAATAGGTATTGTGGGTGGAGGTGAAGGAACTGGTGATTGGTGAAGTTCCATCTCCGGGGTTGGGGACCGAGGGGGTGTGTTGCCTCGTTGTGGAGATTCGTCTCCTTGTGAGCCCTAAGAGTCCGAACTCCCACCTTCGGATTCGCTTGAAGAGGAGGGTATGAGGAGCTTTCGCTTCGGTTGGGTCTTCCTCCTTTTCGGTTGTGGGGATGAAGCAGGTTTCTGTTGTTTACGCTTCTTTGGAGAAGGTCCCTTTGGAGCTTTGGACACTTGCTTCCCCTTGTCACCCTTTTTGCCCCTGGCCACCGGTTTGTCGGCATCATGAATTGATCGCAGCATGTCCGGTGTCAGTTCCCTCGGACCAGTTTGGCGAAACTCCTTGATCGTTCTGAGCAATCTGCTATCTGCTGGCACATTAGCATACATCGACTCCGGGATAGAGCCAATGAAGGAGAATTTGGAAGCATCGGATACGATGATCTTCTTGGTATGAAACGTACCAATAGAAGACATCGGTGCACCGTCAGCTGTGGGGACATTAAACTTGTCCATGGCCCATCTTGTGATCAAGATCCAGAACCGGGCCAGCGACACCTCGGAGTGTCGGGAAGAGGAAGAAAGGCTCTGAATCAGTTGTTGCCAAAGGACAAACCCATAGTCCAGATTGATCCCGTTGTACACCCCATACATGATTGACAGGAAAAGACGACTGGCCCCGTCTGATCCTGAGCTCCTTTCTGACAGTCCCTTGAAGAGATCTGTGAATAACCCATTCCACTGGGGCGGTAGGCAGGACTTCTTGAACCTGGCGACGGAGGTGAGAACTTCCGTGTAGCCCATGTTGTAGAGCATGCCAACCGGAATCGTCTCCGGGTGAACTCGTGATAGGTCAGCAGCAAACCCAAGCATGGTGCAGAAGCGGGGACGAGAAATCGACGTTTTGTGTTCCGCCACTTCGAAAAAGACCCTGTCGACGGCCTTTTCGTAGTAAGTCGTTGCGTAGACCTGAGATAAGGCCACCATTGGCACCGTTTCAATCTTTGACAGTGCAGGAGAAGGCTGGGAGTATTTGAGACACTCGATGACCGGCGACATATAAGAATCATACGCCAGTGGGTTGAGATCAATCACGAGGCATTGCTGAGGACGGATTGGAAGAATCTGAGAAGTAGCATGGACGGAAGAGGATTCAGCCATTGTTGCAGGTTGGGAGAAGAAGATGACCGGGAGAGAGTTTGTAAGTATTTTTGCTTTGGAAATTATGGGGGCAGTAAAGAGGTAAAAGGTGGTGTTGATGGGTTTTTATAGTAGGTGATAGGAGAGAGAAAAATCGTTTCAAATCTCTTATGGAAATACGAAACGGGTTTTTGGAATGACTGATTGGTGACAGTTGGGACGTGCGATGATCACGTAGGAGAGAGAGTGTCAGATTCCTAGGATCACGCCGCCCAATATGCGCCGGTTCAGAGAGAGGAACCGTTTCCATTTCCACACGCGCCATTAATGCCAGATGGATGACGCTTCAATACTGCACACACGTCCAATAAGTGTCAGAAAAAGCGCGGCCGCTTCAAATTCACGCGCCCTCCTTTTTACCATCGTTTGAATTTCTATCCATTTAACTCCCGCCGAGTCAGCAACTTTTTGTCTTATCCCCTTTTTAAACGGCTATTTCCAATTTATGATCCACGTGGCTAATTTTTGACCACAACCTCATTTGTAACCATCCAGTAAATATCCAGCCTGTAAAATAATTAGTAACGGAATTTTTGAAAATCTAGGATTTTCGTGCAAAGAGTGTAAAAAAAAATAAAGAAATAAAGCAACTCTTTTTAGGATTATCTGTGATGTCAATAATGACACGAAACTGATGATCCCGGGCACGAATCTCTTCCTTCAAGGTCAAGAGAGACCTCAAAGTGTTAGTGTGGAATCCCGTTGAATTACGATCAAACATTTATTAATAAATGTTGAAAGGCTTCTTTTAATAAGGCAAATTAAGGGTGGTTTTGCTTTGATTCATCAATTCAATTATTGATATAAGAACGAATGCGAACAAAGTACTTGTGAGACCAGTGTAGTCTGTTGAACAAGTAGGTTTGAGTTAATTTTGTAGTGGCTTGGATTAATATGAAATCTCAGATAAAAATATAAAATTGGATCCCATGGGAAGAAATGTTATGGTGTGTAACAATTTCATTGGAATCACGCAAAAAGAAAAGAAATTGAGATTCCATGAAGGTACATTCGTCAATTCATTGGTGAAAACTTGATCAAGTTAATTGGTCACCGTCAATTCGTTGGTGTTGAATTTTGGGTTTCACTCAGCTCGTAGTGGCACGAAACTAAGATCATAAACACAGATGTTGTGTAACCATAAACCTCAGTGGTAGTTTCTGAGAGTCTCAAGGGTTACAGTGATGAAGCGAATGTTATGGAGAGGTGTAATGTGGATGGTGAAAGAAGACATAGTACCTCTGCTGCAAACATAAGGACCAAGCAGGAGACTCTGAACTCATATGAGAAGAGAGTGAGGTAGCTCACGATTAGAATAAATGAGTTAGCCTTATTTGGAAGACAAGGTTTGTGTTTACTAGGTCATGAAGACTATTATTCAAAATCTTATGAAGCTTGGGACACATACATCAGCATGCTTCTAGGGACACTTAAGAAGTTATCAAATATAATCCCATAAACAAATGAGCACACGAAAAAATATTTTTGGAGTTTTGATATTTTAATAAAAATTGAAAAAAAAATAAGACTTAAAAAAAATATAAAAGATTGAAAAGGGAAAAAAAACAATAAAAAAACCTTGGAAAAAATGAGAAACCGAACCCGAACGTTCGGTTGGTTTCGGTTGGAAAAAGTTGAGAAACCGAACCCGAACCTTCGGTTGGTTTCGGTTCTGGAAAATTTTGAAAAACCGAACCCGAACCTTCGGTTGGTTTCGGTTTTGGAAAATTTTTAAGAAACCAAAGAGTTTAGATATGCAATATGGAAAAACTTTTTACAAAAAGAAAAACAAATTTTGCACACGAAATGTACAACACAGAAAAACTACCTTTGAAGTAATTTGTGCGAGAGATATGGTTGAACCGAACCCGAACGTTCGGTTGGTTTCGCTTCTTACGTTTGAGGTTGAGAGGTAGTGTGAGGTACTGACTCTGATTCCATCATTCCTAGCCCTTGCAATATTTTATTGAACGATGCTTCTGGAAGAGCTTTGGTGAAGACGTCAGCCAGTTGATCAGTGGTTCTTACGAAGTGAACTTCTACATTTCCATCTTCCACATGATCTTTGATGAAGTGATACCTCAGTGCTATGTGTTTGGTTTTAGAGTGTTGCACTGGGTTATGACAGATCCTAATTGCACTTTCACAGTCACAATATAGAGGGATCTTCTTCATATTGAGTCCATAGTCTCGAAGTTGACTCTGGATCCAAATCACTTGTGATGTGCAGGATGCAGCGGCAATGTATTCCGCTTCAGCAGTAGACAGCGACACACATGTTTGTTTCTTGGATTGCCAGCTGACTAACTTCCCATCAAGAAATTGACAGCCACCAGTTGTGCTTTTGCGGTCGAGTCCACATCCTCCAAGGTTAGCATCAGAATAGGCTTGAACAAAGAAGCCTGAATTGGATGGATACCATAGACCTAAGGAGGCGGTTCGCTTGAGATAGCGTAGGATGTTCTTCACTTCCAGCATGTGAGGTTCATGTGGGTTAGCCTGAAATCGAGCACAATAGCACACAGAAAACATGATATCAGGCCTGCTAGCAGTTAGATACATCAATGAGCCGATCATTTGACGATAGAGCGTGATGTCGACAGCCGGTTTATCTAGTGAAGGGGTAAGTTTGGTGCCGAATGCCATTGGGACTTTGACTTTTGAGTCTCCCATCATGCCAAACTTCGCTAGGAGAGTCTTCGTGTAAGCTTCCTGATTGATAAAGATGCCTTCGGGTCCCTGTCTTATATTTAAACCAAGGAAAAAATTAATAGGACCCATTGAGCTCATTTCAAACTTAGTCTCCATCAACTTTCTGAATTCAGCTGTTAAGCTGGGATTCGTAGAGCCAAAGATGATGTCATCGACATAAATTTGAACTATCATAAGGTGGTTACCTTCCTTTTTGCGAAAGAAGGTTGGGTCAACCGAACCTTGTTTGAATTTGGACATCTTTAAAAATTTTGTAAGCGTTTCATACCAGGCTCTCGGAGCTTGTTTAAGGCCGTACATAGCTTTATCTAAAATATAGCAATGATTTGGATACTTTTCGTTCACAAACCCAGGAGGTTGCTCCACATACACAGTTTCTTCGAGTTCTCCATTTAGAAATGCACACTTGACGTCCATTTGGAAAACCTCAAAGTTTTTGTGAGCAGCATAGGCCAGAAATATTCTAACCGATTCTAGCCTAGCTACTGGAGCGAACGTCTCTTCGTAATCTATCCCTTCCTCCTGACAGTATCCCTTGACAACCAGACGAGCCTTGTTCCTTATGACATTACCTTCCTTGTCCATTTTGTTTCGAAAAACCCATTTGAGACCAACAACTGAAGCATCCGGAGGAGTTGGAATGAGGCGCCAGACTTTGTTCCTTTCAAATTCGTTCAGTTCGTCTTGCATTGCTTGAACCCAATCAGAGTGATCGAGGGCAGTGTTCACTGTCTTCGGTTCAACTTTTGATACGAATGACTTAAACATACAAAACTCAACCTTTGAAAATAAGGATGTCTGTTTTGCCTTCAGTTGAGATCGGGTCAGAACTTTTTCAGATACATCACCAACTACTTGAGAGATAGGATGATCTCTGGTCCATTTTGTAAGAGGAGGGTAATTCGGATCGAAGGTTGGATCTAGTTCAGCGTTGATCATCTCTTCAGGCTCAGATTGGCTATCGAAATCAAGCGTCATATCATCATGCTCCCCCTCATTTGATGAGTCTCAAGAAACATGAGGTTTAGGGGTTTCTTGCGGTGCTGGACTTTCAGGCATTGAAGCACCTTCGTTTGGAGGGGCAACTTCGGTTGGAGAGTTACCTTCGGTTGATGAAGGACCTTCGGATGAAGTAGTAGAGCTTGACTCCCCCTGGACTTGTGAGCGTAGCTCCCCCTCGTCATGAGAACTTGGCTCCCCCTCGATTGAAGCATTGTTGGTTGGAGATTCATCAGTGGGCGAATTTCCTTCATGCATTCTTCTTGCAGCATCTTCGACAATCTGCTTCATATGATCTATTTTGTTGTCAGCTGCACCTGCTTCGGAGAGAGAAGCTTTTTCCGGTTCGTCAAAGAGTTCCAGAAAATTATCGTACAAATTGGCAATTGAGACTGTGACTTGGCCAGTTTGAGGAAAGATTTCCTTGGCAGTGTCATCTATGGCCTGTAGCTTTTTGACATAGTTATCGTCGAAGGTCACATAGTATGTCTCTTCAATCCTCCTTGAACGTTTGTTTAGAACTCTGTATGCCTTGGAAGTGAGCGAGTAACCCAGAAAGATTCCCTCGTCGGCTTTGACATCAAACTTGTTGCGGTGTTCTTTAGAGTTAAAGATGAAACACCTTGAGCCAAAAACGTGGAAAAATTTCACATTGGGCTTCCTGTTGTTTAATATCTCATATGGTGTGAGCGTGAATCACTTGTTGAGATAGGACCTGTTTTGTGTATAACAAGCAGCAGAAATAGCGTCAGCCCAAAAATAAAGAGGTAAGGAAGCGAAACTTAACATAGTTCGGGCAGCTTCACACAGAGATCGGTTTCGTCTTTCGACAATTCCGTTCTGCTGTGGTGTGTAGGGAGCTGAGAAATTATGACTAATTCCCTTTTCTGCAAGAAAGTCTTCAAACTCCTTGTTCTTGAATTCGAGACCATTGTCGCTCCTGATGTTTCGAACGAGCTTCTTGAGCTGGAGTTCAATTTGTTTGATAAGCACTTTCAGCTTTTGAGTCGCTTCAGATTTGAGCTTTAAAAAGAACACCCATGTAAATCGAGAGAAGTCATCAACGATAACAAGAATATACTTGCTACCACCGATGCTTTCAATAGATGAAGGACCACACAAATCGATATGAAGCAATTCGAGTGGTTCTACAACTTTCGTGTTAATTATGGATGGATGACTTTGACGACTCTGCTTTCCCATTTCGCATGCAGCACATAAATGCTCTCTGTCAAACTTGAGCAATGGAAGACCCCTAACATGACCTCCAGTGACAAGTTGGTTGATATCTTTGAAATTGAGATGTGAGAGCCTTCTGTGCCACAACCAGCTTTCGTCGGATTGAGCTTTTGATAGCAGACATATTGCTGGGTTTCCTTTGATGGGTTTCATGTTCAGGGGAAACATTTCACCCTTTCGCTCTAACTTCAGAATCACTTTCTTTGTCTTTTTCTCTATTATTTCAGAACCTTCATCATCGAATGAAACTTTGAGACCTGTACCTCCAACAAGCTAAGATACACTGATGAGATTGTGTTGAAGTCCTTCTACATAGGCCACCTTCCTTATGGTAAAATCACCATTCGTTATCATCCCATACCCCTTTATGGTGCCGAAAGAGTTATTTCCAAACTTAACATTGCCACCATATGCAAGAGATCTGTATTCCCTGAGCTCCTCTTTCCTCCCTGTCATGTGACGCGAGCAGCCACTGTCGATGTACCATTCTTCGTCAAACTGCTCGTCACTAATAACCTGCAAAAATTAAGCAGATTTAGGAACCCAAAGTTTCTTGGGTCCATGTGAGGTTCTCATGGGAACAAGAATAGTAAGAGAGATGTCAACTAGATATGTTCTTTTAATTAGTGTTGTTTCATCCTTCCTTTTAATGGTGAAGACTTTTATTTTGTTAGGATTGGGTTTGTTCGCTTTGGACTCAGGTTTGGATTCGTCGACTTTTTGCTTTGCCTTCTGTTCAGCTGAAGAATGAGGTTTTTGAGGGCAAGCGGGATTAGTTTTGGAACGAGATGGAGATGAATGAGTAGAAGTAGAGGGACGAGAAGAATTAGAACGAGAGAATTTGGATGGGGAGGACTTCCTTGCTGATGACTCAAGGTGATCCTTTTGCTTTTGATCATTAGAGGGGCTGATTTTCGAGTCTTGTTCTCTTTTGACTCCAGAGCCGAACCTCTGCGTTCGGTTGGAGTTGTTCTTGGAACCGAACCTTTGGTTTCGGTTGAAATCCTCTTGTGAACCGAACCTTGACTTTCGGTTGGTATCTTCTTGTGAACCGAACCTTGGCTTTCGGTTGTTGGAACTATCAGGTTTTCTTACAGGATTGTTTTCATACTTCAGATTCTTGTCTTTGTGTGAATAGTATGCATTCTGGGAGTGCCAGAATTGTTTCCTTTCAGAAAGGTTTTTCCTGTATCTTAGGTTCCTTTCTATCTTTTTATCTCTCATCTGTTTAGGTTGATGATGAACGTTCGCTTTCGCTTTTGATGTCACCTTGGCTGGTTCCTTTTGAACTTCAGGAGTTTTTCTTTGAACCGAGGGAACAGAGGGAATATCTGAAGAAGATACAGTTTGCCCTGAGGAAGTGGAAGGAGTATCTGATGAAGTTTCACTTCGAGCTGTTGGTGTTGAAGGAATGTCTTCTTTTGCTGAACTATCAACCTCTTGAGGAATGTCTTTTGTACCACTTGTACTTGGTTCACTGAACTTATCAGGCTTGTTCAAGGGTTCAGGTATGTATCTCCCTTTCTTCATCCAGGAGGTTCTTTCAGATAGGCCAACGGTTTCGTTTCCATTATCAATAGGAGCTTCCCAGAAGAACTCATCACAGCCATCAGCATTGTCTTCGTTAACAATAGCCGTGAGTTCAACTGTTTGATGTTCGGTTACTCCAGTCACCTTGTATACCTGATTCGAAGTGGTCCTAACCTTTTGATACACAACAGCTTTTTCTACTAATTTCGGGGACTTTTGTTGGGACAATCTAGCGAATTCCAGAGAATTTTCAGAAATAAGATTTTTGTGGTTTTCAGTTTCGCTTTTAACAAATTCTGAGCAGTCAACCGTATCCTCTACAGAAATTTCACTCATGTTTTCGTCCTCGTTAAGCTCAGATGCATTTTCAACGTCGATTTTGTTTTCTGAGCTTACGTTGGCGTTTAGAGAGTCAAACTTTTGTATGGTTTCGGTTCTCAGTTTAAGTCTGTCATTTTCATCCAAAAGATTTTTGAGCATGTCCTTGTGGTCTTTGGATTTAATGAAGGACTCAATTTTGTCTAGTCCAATTTTATAAGTTGGGTTGACATCATCAGACGATATCACACTCTCACAATTATAAGCTTCGGCATCGATTTCATCCTCCTTAAATTCTAGGAAGGGCAAAATCATACGATGGATCTTTTGGCCTATCTCACAGTCCAAGTGAAGTTGAGTAATATTGGAATATAAACGTTTAGCTATTAAACAAAAAACATTTCGTTGTTTTAACAATTTCAAATTGTCTCTCTGCAAATAAATGTTTTCGTCTTTGACTTTAATTAATTCCGACTCTTTTAACTCAATCCACATACGCCGCTCCTCACTCTTCGATGCCACCCTGCTTAATTGATCAGTCAGGTTAGAATTGGTGACTCGAGTTTGAGTTAAGCTACTATCTAAATGAGAAATTCTTGTATTAACGTTTTTTAGTTCTTTCTCATATGAGGATGATGGTACTTTAGATGAAATAAAAACAGATTGTACCTTCTTTATCAGCTCATCGAGCTCATTGAACTGCTGGCTGAGTGGTTTGGCCGTAAAGCACATATCCTCCTGCACCTTCGGTCCATTGCTTCCTCCATCGGTATTGTATCCCCTCATTTGAGATACGCCAGACACCATGAAGCATTTTCCACCACTGCTTTCCTCCTTAGCCATATAAGCCTTTCCATGAGTAGGCTTCCTCACTTCTTCGTCTTCTGAGTCAGTGGACCAAACTTCGGTGCTACCGAACTCATCGTTATTGACCGAACCCTGCACAATAAGAGCATTAATAGAAGGGTTAGCGGTAGACTTTTTCTTTCTCAACTCATCCAATCTCTTCTGCAGCACGGCTTCCTCATCCTTTCCGTCGTCCTTTTCAGCCATCTTTTTAAGAACACAGTCCTTAGCATAGTGGTTCTTGCCCACACAGTAAAAACAACTTACTCCGGAATCGCCATCTGCCTTCGGTTCCTTCTTGGGCTCCTCAGCCTTCGGTTCATTGTTCGCTTTTTCAAAGCTGTAACTCCCCTGCCAGTTTCGGTTTTTGTTGTTGGGGAATCTCTTCTTTATGAACCTCTTAGGATTGGATACCATCATGGCATAATCCTCAGTTGTGAGGTCATATTCTTCCAAGTTGAGCTCTTCATCCTCCATCACGGCTTTACTTTTAGATAGGAGGGCCAACGAACCAAGACTAGAAACAACGTTCTTTTCTTGAACCACAATCTTCTCTTGGGACTTTAGAATGCCCACCAGTTTCGCCAAAGAGTATGATTTAAACTGTTCATGGGCTTTGACTGTGGAAACTACTGCTCTCCATTCAGATCTCAGTCCATTCAAGAAAGTAACCTTTTGTTCGATGAGCTTCCTTTCAATGTCGTGTTTGATCATCTTGCTGAGAAGATGATTGAAGCGATCAAACGTCTGGGTCACCGTTTCTTCGGCCCCTTGCCTGAATTCTCCAAACTCAGATAGAAGCAAGGTTTGAATGGAGTGTTCAAGATCTTCGTCTGTTGAATACAATTCGCGAAGTCTATCCCACACTTCCTTTGCCGTAGAGCATGAGCTGACCAATCTGAATGTGTCGGACTGAAGGGCGAATCTGATCAACCTTAGTGCCTTAATATTGCACTGGAATTTATCTTTCTCATCTTGCGCAATATTCGTCACATCCTTGAGCAAATCGTTGTACTCTTTTTGCGTCTTGATTATTCTGGATGTAGCAGAATGAGAAAACGGCCCATTGATGATGGCTTCCCATATGAGAAAACCATTGTCCTCCGATCCAATCACGTAATCTTCAAAATGATGTGCCCATACTTCATAGTCATGGGTGTATAAGATTGGAATCTTTGTCGTCGAACCAATTCTGTTGGAAATATTAATAGGATTTGATTGCGTCGCGTCCATTATGATCGTAATAACCTGTTCAAAGATCAGACTTGTAATAAAGCAGATTAGGGCAAAACAATAAATACTAAGATACGTCAATTAAGATGACGGCTCAATAAATATCGATGATTGCGGAAAAACCCCAATGGAAATCTTTTTCACAGAAAAGATGTGTATCGATTACACAGCCTCCTGCTCTGATACCAATTGATGGGATTAAACAACTTTTAATCTAAGTAGATCGATAAGATCTTGAACAAGTATATGAATAAGAAACAGCAAGAACGCAATATTAATAACAAAGCAGAACGTAATATTAAGGACAAAACAGCTTGAATCAATGGTGTCGAATGATTAAATAAAATCCTTAGAAGAGCTCGATTAAGAACATCAACTGTAAAGGATTAGAAGATTACAAGAAAACTATATCGTAAAGCTCTGCAATCGTAAATCTGAAAACTTTAATCCTAACCTAATATGCATGCAGCATTAACTTAAATACTATACATAAAAGGCTCTCGGTTGGACAGGCCCAAACCGGAGAATACAAGGCTAATCTAACGAGCCCAAAAGACGCAACATCAAAAACTTCAGCCCAACAAATAGGAATCTCTTCCTCAAGTTGAGCGCTAGTGTTAGAGGTTCCTTCATCACTTGACTCTTGGAGCTCTTCAAGATCAATTTTCCTCACACTGTCCTCTTGGAATATGAGTTCTCTCTCGCGGACAAATCCTCTCCTCGCAACGAAGACAAGATTGTCACTCGGTATATAGAAGAGATATCCAAAGGACTTATGTGGATAACCGATGAAAATACACCGCTCACTATGTGGTTTAAGCTTGTTGTGTGTCTCTCGTCTTACTAAAGCCTTGTAGCCCGAAACCTTGATATGTGCTAACGAGGGAACCTTCCCTGTCCACATATCGTGAGGTGTTTTGGCAACCTTCTTAGTTGGGAATAGATAAGGGATATGGGTGGTAGTCTCTTAGGCATACCCGCACAATGAGATAGGTAATGAAGCTTGACTGATCATGGAACGAGCCATATCCAATAAGGTTCGATTGCGCCTCTCAGCTACACCATTGAGCTGCAGTGTCCTAGGTGGCGTCATTTTTGATACAATTCCACATTCCTTAAGATAGTCGTGGAACTCGATACTAAGATACTCACCACCCCTGTTGGATCTAAGCATCTTTATCTTCCTACCCCATTGATTCTCAACTTCTTGTTTAAACTCTTTGAACTTTTGATAGGTTTCCGACTTGTTCTTGATTAACTAGATATACCCATATCTGCTATAATCGTTGGTGAACATAACATAGAAGTGGTTAGCATCCCTTGTGGCAGATCTGAAGGGCCCAGACACATTGGTGTGTATGAGATCCAACAATCCCTCACCTCTTTCACAAGTACCAGTGAAAGGTGATTTAGTCATCTTTCCAAGCAAACAAGACTCGCACGTGTCATCCTCCTTTAGGTCAAATGACTCCAACACTCCTTCCTTTTGGAGTTGGGCTATGCACTTCTTGTTGACATGTCCAAGACGACAATGTTAAAACCATGACTTGTACAAACCATTAGACGAATCAGTATGCAACATATTATTTCCTAAGTTGTTTACAACCATCACAGTTTTATATATACCATTACAAGGCAATGCTTTAAAATAGAAAGTACCATTATAGAAAGCATTAATAGAACGGATTTCATTATTGAATGAAAATCTAAAATCTTGTCTATACAAACTATGAAAGGAAATAATATTCATCGTCATCTCTAACGAGTAGCAACAATTATTCAACTCTAAACCTAACCCACTACTAAGCACTAAAGAATAAAATCTAATCTTGGTGACATGCGACGCTTTCCTATTCCTCATGATCAAGTTCATCTTCCCACCGCTTCCTACTCTCACCCACGGCACATTGATTAGGTGACAAATAACTCGAGAGTACCGAGGTAATTTGCATGGTTATTCACACCTTTTTTTGTTATCCTCGGTATCTTAGTCACAAACTTGAAAGGCATAATCGAGATTAAACATGATTATTCACACCACATCCCTACCCGGTGGGTATTCACACCACATGGTGGTTGTCGAGGCCAACAAAAATAATAACCCTAAATATTACACACTAAAATAGTGTATAGTGGTAAGGGGTCGAATCCATGGAGATTGGTTCAATTTATAACTCTATGAAAAATCTCTTTGTAAAAATACTTGTAAAATAACAATAAAAATAAAATGGGGGATTTGGTGTTTTGAGATACTTGAAACAAACTAGAATTAACTATGATTTAAATAGACAATTTCAACAAAAATAAGGGTTTGATGTAAAATCAATAAGGGAGAGATGGATGACTTAAAGTTTCCTCACTTTGACTTTTGATGAACATATCATTAGAATCCAATGGTGCAATACTTTGATTTAAATCCTTAATTTGGCTATAGTAATCCAACGAGCTTGAGATTACCTAGACTTTTCTTAATTGTTGAAATGGCTAGAGAAGCTCATAACAATTTCCTTAGTCAAAGTCACTAATTCCAAATAGCATGTAATTAGTGAAAGTCAACTAGCATTAAGAACCAAAAAGTCACCAAATCCAAGAGGAGTCAAATGCTTTCACCACCATGTTGGAGGAAATGGTTTTATGATTGTGTGAAGCAAAAACAACACAAAAATCAATTGTTGCTTGCTAATTTGAGGATCATTTACATAATCAAGAAATTAGCCAACTAATCACCACAAACACATTTAAGGTCATGAATAAAAACATACTAGTAGTGATAATATGATGAAACACAAAACATTTCCATAAAGATTTAAGAACAAGTTCATGGATTCTTCAACACCCAACAAAAGTTCAAAGGATTCAAGAAAAAGTCAACCAAGATTAGTTTAGCCAAGCATGCTAAACTCAAAGAAGAAAAATTAGTTAAGATTGTACCAAACATTTGACAAGAATCAAGAGATCAAAAGAAGATATTCTTCAAGTGTTCTTGGCCTCCAAAAGTGCTCCAAACTCCAGAGAGAAAGTATCAAAATCGGACCTCCAAGATAAGGCTGAAGAGGCACACCAACCTTCCCAATATAGAGCTTTAAGTAAAATCCCGAAATTTCCCTTGTCAGGAATACACGCGGGCCGCTGGGAATCTTACGTGGGCCGCATGACTGCGACGGAATTTTTGGGCTTCTTCAAGTCTTGGGCCCCCATAGCTAATCCATCGGCCCAGTTCGAATCCAATCAGCTTCTAGCCCATTTTTCTTCAATATTTCTTCAATTAGTGTAACACCGAAAATTTTAAAATTTATTTTTCACAATTTATAAAAGCATTTCTCTTTTAATTTCATAAAACGTCAAATTTCAAATTCCAATATGTATCATACAAATCCCAAGATCACATAATTATATCGAATTCCTCCACGTGTGTACAGATCAAGCCGGCGCCTTCCCACGGTCATCGCTAGTACCTGAAACAACAACACTAACACTGTAAGCACAAAGCTTAGTGAGTTCCCCAAAATACCACACATAAAACACATATCAGCCACTCGAGGCCATAACTCTATGGGTCCGTGCACCCAAACTCTGTGAACCCTCAGGTTCTAACTCTGTGAACCTTCCGGTTCCAACTCTATAAACATGCACAGCATAAATCACATAGAAATAATGCAGTACAACACATAACATGCACATAACATACATATACTAACACATAACTCTGATTACCGACTCAAGGTAAGGTATAGTGAGAAGACTCACCTCGCGTGTCTCGGTATCTCACGATCCCTGGAAATCCCTCGTGCTCGATCCTCCGAGCTCTAATCCTCCTATAACATCACAAGACTCTTATTAACACTTTTATCTCTAAGGTTGACTATCCCTAAAAAGTCAACACAAGACAACGGTCAACGGTCAACGGTCAACTTTGACCGGACTCGGCGAGTGCACACGGCAACTCGGCGAGTCTAGACGTTCTCACCAACTCTCTAGGATTCCTTTTCAACACGTCGAGTACTCCCCCTGACTCGACGAGTTCCACCTGGAAGAATCGCGGGACCATCCCGACTCAACTCGCCGAGTCTCAAGAACGACTCGGCGAGTCCCAGCTCGACTCAGACCACATGACAATCCTCTCTAACTCGCCCTGACTCACTGGGTCAACTCCTGACTCGTCTGGACCACTCACTGGCCGGTCCAAGGCAATCTTCAAGCTACTCGCCGAGTCTGCTCATCGGACTCGGCGAGTCCATTCCATGCAATCACTCAAACTTGCTTCTAAGGTCAGATCTACTCCAACAATTCATAGATCTGGCCCTCCTAGACTGATTCATCACGTAAAGTCTTAGTCTTGATGCATTAACAACCTCTATATGACTAATTATGAAGAATCTTCAACAAATCTCACTATACAAGGTCATGACCTCCATTGTTCTCTATAAAGCTTGAAGAATGAGGCTCTCTGGACCTCTATGGATCCAGATCCGAAGTCTCATCACTAGCATGGGACTATTTGGCCATCAAATCAACTCAACAAAGCCACAAGAAACCCTAAAATCGATTATACTTCACAAAACAGGAGATGGGTCGAGATTATACCTTTAGATTGAAGGGTCAAGCTTCCAATCCACCAAATAGCAGTCCCCTTTGCCTCCTCTTAGCTAGAGCCTCCTTCTTCTTTGCTAAACAACACACAAATGTCAAGAAATGCCTCCTTTCACTCTCAAATCGCTAAAGCACTTTTAGGGTTTCTCTCTATGGACTGATGGATGCAAATGACGGCCATAAGGCCATTTAAATAGGTCCCAAACCCGAGAAATTAGGGTTTCATTAAACAGCGTGGACTCGCCGAGTCCATATCCTGGACTCGCCGAGTCCGAGCGAATCCCGCGTCCAGAATCGCGACCCTACTCGGCGAGTCTGAGCTCCAACTCGCCGAGTCCCTTCTCAAAACTCAAAATATTAAAACAATAAAAATACCTGGAGATCCGGGTTGTTACAATTCTCCCCCACTAGGATTAGACTTCGCCCTCGAAGTCTCGCTCTAAAATAGCTCCGGATGCTGAGCCCACATCTCGCGCTCCGGCTCCCAGGTCATCTCTGATCCCTTCCGGTGTTGCCACTGAACCAACACCAAAGGTACCTCCTTGTTCCTCAGAACCTTGATCTTCCGATCTCTGATGGCTACTGGTCTCTCGGCATAATTCAGGCTCGCATCCACCTGAATATCCTCTAATGGAACTACTGCCGACTCATCGGCAATACATTTCCTCAATTGCGACACATGAAAAGTGTCGTGGATTTGCCCCAACTCTGCTGGCAATTCCAAACGATAGGCTACCCGGCCTACCCTCGCAATCACACGAAATGGCCCAATATACCGGGGCCCCAACTTGCCCCTCTTCCTGAATCGAATCACTCCTTTCCAAGGAGAGACCTTCAGGAGAACGAAGTCACCGATCTGAAACTCAAGCTCGGACCGGCGTCTGTCTGCATAACTCTTCTGTCGACTCTGGGCGGTCAACAACCTCTGTCTGACCTGCTGAATCTGCTCTGTCGTCTGAAGCACTATCTCGGTACTGCCCATTACTCTCTGCCCGACCTCTCCCCAGCAAATGGGGGTCCGACACCTCCTACCATACAACAGCTCAAAGGGTGGCATACCAATGCTCGAATGGTGGCTGTTGTTGTAGGAAAACTCTGCCAAGGGTAAATACGCATCCCAGCTACCCCCGAAATCCAACACACATGCTCGAAGCATGTCCTCAAGCGTCTGAATCGTCCGCTCACTCTGGCCGTCTGTCTGGGGATGATATGCGGTACTAAAATGCAACCTAGTACCCAACTCCTCATGAAATTTCTTCCAGAATCTGGAAGTAAAGCGCACATCACGGTCTGAAACAATCGAGATCGGCACCCCATGCCGAGATACCACTTCTCTCACATATAACTCTGCCAACTTCTCTGCTGAAGAACTCTCACTGATGGCAAGGAAGTGAGCGCTCTTCGTCAACCTATCCACAATCACCCAAATTGCATCAACTCCCCTGGCAGTTCTCGGCAATTTGGTGATGAAATCCATAGTGATCTGTTCCCATTTCCATTCGGGAACCTCCAATGGCTGCAACTTGCCATGCGGTCTCTGGTGCTCGGCCTTAACCCTACGGCAGGTCAAGCACCTCTCAACGAACCATGCGACGTCCCTCTTCATACAGGGCCACCAATACTCTCTCCTCAAATCCAAATACATCTTCGTAGCCCCCGGATGGATCGAAAATTTCGACCGATGAGCCTCCTCCATCAAGGAAGTGCGCGTACCACCCACGAACGGTACCCAAATCCGACCCTGAAAAGTCATAAGCCCTCGCCCATCCGTAACGAATTCTGAAACCAAACCAACGACCCGTTCCCTCTTCTGCATCTCCGGCTGCACCGCCTCGGCCTGTGCCCCACGAATGGCATCCAATACCGGAGCTATCATGGTCAATCTCAAACATACATCTCGCAATGGAGTGCTCTCCGCCCTGCGGCTCAACGCATCGGCCACCACGTTGGCCTTGCCCGGGTGGTACAGGATCTCACAATCATAATCCTTGACCACATCTAACCACCTCCTCTGACGCATGTTTAGATTGGGCTGATCCATCAAGTACTTCAAGCTCTTATGGTCCGTGTATATCGTACATCGAACCCCATATAAGTAGTGGCGCCAAATCTTGAGGGCGAACACTACTGCCCCCAACTCTAGATCATGCGTGGGATATCTCGTCTCATGAGGCTTCAGCTGCCTCGATGCATATGCTATCACATGACCCCTCTGCATCAACACCGCACCCAACCCCAAAATCGATGCATCACAATATACTACAAAATCCTCCATCCCTTCCGGGAGAGCTAATACCGGGGCTTCGCACAACCTCTGGCGAAGTGTCTCAAAGGAGGTCTGCTGCTCGGGACCCCATGAGAATGCAACACCCTTCCGGGTCAACCTGGTGAGCGGCACTGCGATCCTGGAGAAATCCTTGATAAATCTCCGATAATACCCTGCTAATCCAAGGAAGCTCCTGATCTCAGAGGGTGACCTTGGCACCTCCCAACCCATCACCGCCTCAACCTTGGCCGGATCGACCAGAATCCCTTCCTGGTTAACGAGATGTCCTAGGAACTGGACCTCCCGTAACCAGAAATCACACTTGGAGTACTTTGCATAAAGCTTCTCCGATCTCAGTACTCCAAGGACCTCCCTCAAATGCTCCTCATGCTGCTCTCTAGATCTCGAATACACCAGAATATCATCGATAAATACAATCACCGACCGATCCAACATCGGCCTGCATACCCTGTTCATGAGATCCATGAACACCGCCGGGGCATTAGTGAGCCCAAAAGGCATCACCACAAACTCATAATGCCCATATCGCGTCCTGAAAGCTGTCTTCTGGACGTCCCCATCTCGCACCCTCACCTGATGATATCCCGACCTCAAATCGATCTTGGAAAACCAAGATGCTCCCTGCAACTGATCAAATAAATCGTCGATCCTCGGCAACGGGTAACGGTTCTTGACCGTCAGCTTGTTCAACTCCCGGTAATCAATACACATCCGGTGTGAACCATCCTTCTTCTTGACAAACAGAATAGGTGCTCCCCACGGCGAGCTGCTCGGCCGAATAAATCCCTTCCCCAGCAACTCCTGAAGCTGCGAGGATAACTCTTGCATCTCTGGAGGTGCAAGACGATAAGGCACCTTAGCTATAGGCGCAGCCCCCGGAACCAAATCAATACCAAACTCTACTTGCCTCACAGGAGGTACTCCCGGAAGCTCCTCGGGAAAGACATCTGGAAACTCACATACCACCGGTACCTCCCCAACTAAACTCGGTCTCTCGGAAGTCGCTCGCGTATCCATCACATACGCCACAAAACCCTTACAGCCCTGCTGTAGACACTGCCTCGCCCTGGCGGCCGAACAAAAGGCTGATCCCGAACGTGTACCCTCATCGTACACTGAAAGAACTCCCCCACTAGGGTCTCGTATAGTCACCAGCTGACGCGCACAGTCGATAATCGCGCCGAAACGGCTCAACCAGTCCATGCCCACAATGACACAAACATCACCCATCGCAATAGGAATCAGATCGATCGGGAACTCAATCCCGAAAATCTCTAACACACATCCCCGGAAAACCTCTGCGGCACAAATCACTCTATCATCAGCTATGGAGACTCTCAGAGGCCGACTCAGTGCCTCACGACTAGCACTGATATGCTGGCTAAAAGCCAAAGATACAAAAGACCGACTCGCACCCGAGTCAAATAACACTAAAGCAGGTACGGAATTCACAAGAAAAGTACCTACACATAACATAATATAAGCATAACATCACATATCAAAATAAATACACGAAAGGAAACATACCAGCCACAACATCGGGCGCGGCGCGGACCTCCTCCGCAGTCAGCTGGAAGGCTCTCCCTCGAGCTCTCGGCGTTTCGGCCTTCACAGGCCGACTCTCTGTAACTCTGGTGGCGGCAGGAGCCGACCCCTGAGATGCTCCGCGCAACTGTGGACACTCGGCCTTCCGGTGTCCGGTCTGGTTGCAGTGAAAGCACACTGCAAACCCCTTGGGGCAGTCCTTGGCCATGTGCCCCTCCTTGCCACATTTGTAGCAAGACCCTGCTCGGCAGACTCCGTCATGACCCTTGCCGCACTTTCCGCAAGTGCGGCCCTTCTGGCTCCCTGGTCTGGGATCAGCAGGCTTGGCCCGCTTGGCGGCCGGCTGCGACAACGCCGGTCGCCGATCCCTCCCCTGAGACTCTGCCTCCTCCCTGGCCTGGGTCTCAAGCTCGATCTCCCTCTTCCGGGCATTTGCCTGAAGCTCGGCAAATGTCCGGTACGAGGAGTTCGCAGCGAACTCCCGAATATCCCTCCTCAAGATGCTCAAGTAGCGGCTCATACGTGCCTGCTCAGTGGACACGTGCTCAGGGCAGAACATCGCCCTCTCGTGGAACATCCTCGTGATCGCTGTAACAGACTCAGTACCCTGCTTGAGGGTCAGAAACTCCTGTGCTAAACGCTCCCTCTCCACCTGGGGAACGTACTCATCCCGAAACATAGTGGTGAACCTCTCCCTGGTCACCGCAGAAAGCTCAGCAGGCGAATAATGCGCTGTCACAAACTTCCACCAGTCCTTCGCTCCCAAGCGAAGCTGGTTCAGCGCGAACCGTACCTTCAAATGCTCAGGAGACGAGCAAGTGAAGAAACACCCCTCTATATCAGATATCCACCTCATAGCTGCCACCGGATCCTGAGTACCATCAAACTCTGGTGGTTTTGTGTTGCTGAACTCACGGAACAGCAACGCATCCCCACCCTGTGGCCTCGCAGCAGCAATCGCTGCGGTAGCCGCTGCAGCAGCAGCCTCAGAAAGAGCGGCATAACGCTCATCAAATGTCTCAATCAAGGTGGTCTTTATAGACCCAAACATCTCCGGTATCTCTGCCCTGATGGCCGCAGCCACCTCCTCCTGAATGATCCGGCGGATCTCCTCCTCACTGGTACCACTGCTCTCGGGCATCAAACGTGTCCTCACCATGATCTACCTCTGAAATACAACATACGATAAATTAGAATCCATACGAGTATGCTCACACTCGACAACTCTTTCCTCCTTGATTCTTGGCATTCCAAAGATTCTGACTTGGGCTGCACACCGCTCCGGTGCTTCCAGTAGTACGGGCCCAATACTACTATCCGCACCGCACCAGAATACACTCCAAGTCCTTCTCTTTGGATCCCAGGTCTCAAGTACTTTATCATGCATAGACTACTCTCTAATAGATTTCTCATAAGTCCCTTGCTGCTACCTACTCACTCTCAAGCATCTCATAGCAGCTCACCTCTCTCTAGGCTAAGGCATCACACATCAGGCCACCCTAGTCCTAATAGCAATACCTAGCCTACTCTAGCATGCGGATACATCATATCAATATCAATATCACATACTATATAAAGGTGTTTTGGGAAATCACCGTTCGGGCGCTGACTGATCGTACACACATCTCTTGCTCTGCGTTTTTCGAAAATCTTTTACTCTTTTTGGAAAATACATCTCAAATCCTCAGTTTGAGTTCAAATACGCCCGAAGGTGTACTCGAATCCCTCAAACCAAGGCTCTGATACCAACTTGTAACACCGAAAATTTTAAAATTTATTTTTCACAATTTATAAAAGCATTTCTCTTTTAATTTCATAAAACGTCAAATTTCAAATTCCAATATGTATCATACAAATCCCAAGATCACATAATTATATCGAATTCCTCCACGTGTGTACAGATCAAGCTGGCGCCTTCCCACGGTCATCGCTAGTACCTGAAACAACAACACTAACACTGTAAGCACAAAGCTTAGTAAGTTCCCCAAAATACCACACATAAAACACATATCAGCCACTCGAGGCCATAACTCTATGGGTCCGTGCACCCAAACTCTGTGAACCCTCAGGTTCTAACTCTGTGAACCTTCCGGTTCCAACTCTATAAACATGCACAGCATAAATCACATAGAAATAATGCAGTACAACACATAACATGCACATAACATACATATACTAACACATAACTCTGATTACCGACTCAAGGTAAGGTATAGTGAGAAGACTCACCTCGCGTGTCTCGGTATCTCACGATCCCTGGAAATCCCTCGTGCTCGATCCTCCGAGCTCTAATCCTCCTATAACATCACAAGACTCTTATTAACACTTTTATCTCTAAGGTTGACTATCCCTAAAAAGTCAACACAAGACAACGGTCAACGGTCAACAGTCAACTTTGACCGGACTCGGCGAGTGCACACGGCAACTCGGCGAGTCTAGACGTTCTCACCAACTCTCTAGGATTCCTTTTCAACACGTCGAGTACTCCCCCTGACTCGACGAGTTCCACCTGGAAGAATCGCGGGACCATCCCGACTCAACTCGCCGAGCCTCAAGAACGACTCGGCGAGTCCCAGCTCGACTCAGACCACATGACAATCCTCTCTAACTCGCCCTGACTCACTGGGTCAACTCCTGACTCGTCTGGACCACTCACTGGCCGGTCCAAGGCAATCTTCAAGCTACTCGCCGAGTCTGCTCATCGGACTCGGCGAGTCCATTCCATGCAATCACTCAAACTTGCTTCTAAGGTCAGATCTACTCCAACAATTCATAGATCTGGCCCTCCTAGACTGATTCATCACGTAAAGTCTTAGTCTTGATGCATTAACAACCTCTATATGACTAATTATGAAGAATCTTCAACAAATCTCACTATACAAGGTCATGACCTCCATTGTTCTCTATAAAGCTTGAAGAATGAGGCTCTCTGGACCTCTATGGATCCAGATCCGAAGTCTCATCACTAGCATGGGACTATTTGGCCATCAAATCAACTCAACAAAGCCACAAGAAACCCTAAAATCGATTATACTTCACAAAACAGGAGATGGGTCGAGATTATACCTTTAGATTGAAGGGTCAAGCTTCCAATCCACCAAATAGCAGTCCCCTTTGCCTCCTCTTAGCTAGAGCCTCCTTCTTCTTTGCTAAACAACACACAAATGTCAAGAAATGCCTCCTTTCACTCTCAAATCGCTAAAGCACTTTTAGGGTTTCTCTCTATGGACTGATGGATGCAAATGACGGCCATAAGGCCATTTAAATAGGTCCCAAACCCGAGAAATTAGGGTTTCATTAAACAGCGTGGACTCGCCGAGTCCATATCCTGGACTCGCCGAGTCCGAGCGAATCCCGCGTCCAGAATCGCGACCCTACTCGGCGAGTCTGAGCTCCAACTCGCCGAGTCCCTTCTCAAAACTCAAAATATTAAAACAATAAAAATACTTGGAGATCCGGGTTGTTACAATTAGAGCCCAATTTGTCTCTCCACATCACTCAAAACTTCCGCAAACTCCTAGACATCGATCTTGCCCACTCAAGAATTCTCTCGCGCCCTTTCAAATTTAAAGTTCAACACTTCTGCGCCTTCAAGCAGTCGACAAGCCTACTCCCTGAATCACCTCCACATCCATCAAGCACGAAATCTCCATTTCCCTTCAAGCCCAATCGCCTCCAAAGAGTCCCACTCCACTAGTCTCCAAGAAAATCTGCAATAATGCTCAAGAAACTAGAAAGTACCCGAAATGGTCATAAAATAACAAAAAGGAAAATATGCATGGAAATTAACTAAAATGCAAATGAAATGTGCTAAAATAAACTATAAAAAGAAGTAAATAAAATGAAGCTATCACTACATCCCTACTCGGTGGGTGACAGAAGACGCTTTCCTATTCCCCATGGAACTCGACGAGTTGACGGGCCAACTCGGCGAGTTGAGTCAACTAGGATGTTGACTTGTACCAGAAGGTTGACTTTAACTAGTGTGTTGACCATGACTAGATTTGATCCTTAAAGGGGTTGTAGATTTTAAAGAGTAATTAAAAGAGATGTTATGTGAAGGATTTTGAGGATAGTTGATCCCAGCACCGAGGACAGTTCAGCTACGTCACAACATTGAGGTAACTTACCTTCCATTAGAAGTGGGTCTAAGGCACCAAGGTCGGCCCACTAATAAGAATTATACTAAGGATAATTGTCTTTGAGATAATTATTTGGTATGTCACTATCTATTATGTTTATGTGCCAGTATGCTATGATGTTATTTGATATGTGATAGGAGGAGTAGGATAGGCCCCAGTACCGGTTGATATGGTCGAAAGGGTATGCCAACACCCAGATAAGCTAGGAAGTATATGAGTATATGTTTATGCACTAGGATGCTATGTGGTAAAGTAGGGGCTGAAATAGTCCCCTGTACCAGTCGAAAGGACCGAAGGGGTAGGCCAGCACCCTGATATGCTAGGAAAGGTACTGGTCGAAAGGACTGAAGGGGTATGCCAACACCCTGAGATGCTAGGCTAGGTATCAGTCGATAGAACCGAAGGGGTAGGACAGCACCCTGATATGATAGGCAGTTATCGGTTGAAAGAGACCGAAGGGGTAGTCTAGTACTCGGATATGTTAGACAATATGTATGTTATATGGTATGTGGTATGATGGGGGAACTCACTAAGCTTTGTGCTTACAGTTTTTAGTTTTTGTTTCAAGTCCTTCTTCTTAGAAGGGAAAGGAGTCGGCACGGTAACAACGTATCACACACATGATTTCCGCACACGTGATTCTTGGGATTTTTACTCTTACATTATTATTATTTCATGATATGGTTTTGAGACATGTGTTCTATGATTTTAATGAAATGAATTAACATGATGATGTTTTCTTATAAATTGTTTTATGAATCGTTATATCAAAAATGAAATTTATGGTGTTGAATTTTGGGATGTTACAAGTTGGTATCAGAGCCTTGGTTTGAGGGTTTCGGACACACATTCGGGGGTGTCTGGACTCAAATCGAGGGTTTGAAAGATTTTTACAAGGAAAATAGTTTTTCTAAAATTTAAAGTAAAGAGTTTTGAGAAAGAACAAGGTGTGTGATGTGTACAAGCGGCCGAGCTCAAGTAAGCTTTCCCCAAGATACCCATATATGTTATGTTATGATATGATATGACTATGAGAACTACATGCTAGATTAAGGCTAATGATCTAGGAAGGATGCCTTATATGCCTACTATATTAGAACTACATGCTAGATTAGGGTTAAGGATCTAGGAAGATGCCTTATGTGCCTGCTTTATGTGCTTATTGAACTGCATGATTGTACTGACTAGTCGGTGATATGATGGCCTGAATAATATATGCTTGGTTTTGTTACTCAATGCTCGACTGCTGCTTGCTTTGTGCTTTTAGGAGTTCTAGTTATCTTTAACTAACTAGTAAACGAATACGTTAAGTTACATATTGCAAGGAATAAATAATTTCAAAAGGTTAGGTCTAGCCCTATTTCGCATCTCTTGTTTGAGTCCAACCGTTGTAGGGTAGGACCTCTCATTTGAAGAATTATCTGGTCTTAGTGATATTTAATGGTATTTGTGAGCTAGTTAGGTAAAGGTAGTAGGGATTTCTTATGCAGCTTATGGCGGAGAGTAGATCGGAGAGTTACCATAGGGTTCGTACTCGAGTCAAGGTGAAGTCAAGGCAATCCTTGAGGAAAGTACGGATAGATGCAGAAGTTAGTATGGGCCCGTACGACTGAAAGTGGAGGATTCGTACTCGAGTCAAGGAGGGCTGAGATAGAACCAGGGAACTGATAGAATGTGTAAGACCTCTCAAGGTTACGTATGACCCTAATGATTATGTGTTTTGTTTCAGAATGGTGGTGACACGCCACGGAGTAAGGAGTTCAGGGTTTGGGTCAGGATCATGTTCAGGTTTAGGTGCGACTGCGGGTTCTGAGCCGGTCGATGATGGACTATGCGAGTTCATCGCGTCTGAGATCACGAGAGGCATCCTTGAGGTGACCTCAGTGATTTTCGAATCGATCAAGGAAGGCTGGTAGAGGAGCATCTCAAGGTGTTCAGGAGCGACATGACATCTAGCCAGTTAGGGACATACACACTCTCCTTCAAGGACTTCAGGGGATGTGGTGCACCAGACATCCATGGGGTGAAGGACCCCATTGTTGCCAGGAGATGGATTACAGACATCAAGTCTGCTCAGTTGACGAGCTTATTCCCTGAGGGGTCGAAGGTCTGGTATGTTGCAGGTTAATTGAGAGACCGAGCTCGAGATTAGGGGAGGCAGTCAGCGATTCTTTGGGACCCCAGCTATTGAGGCTATGACCTGGTCGGACTTTGTGACCACATTTAGGGCTGAGTTCGCGCCAGTTGTGGAGATTCAGCAACTGGCCAGGGAGTTTCTTGACATGCGATAGACAACTGAGTCGGTGGCGTAGATTACCGCCAAGTTCAGGGAGAGGGCCTTAGTGATACCTCAGTACATGGGGGACAAGGAGATGAGGAAGACCTTAGAGGACATGATAGCCAAAGCGAGAGAGAGAGAGAGAGAGAGAGAGAGAGAGTGAGTGAGTGAGGGAGATTGACATTGAGCAAATCCAAAAGAGGAAGGAGAAGGCTGGGTAGGTTACTGGGGTTTCGGGGAAGAAACCCAATGGATCCGACACTAGGTCGAAGGGCCAGCAGAGCCAGAGCCGCTGTGGGAAATGCGGCAAGACCCATGAGGGAGTTTGGAGACTAGGATCATCGGGCTGCTATTAGTGCAAAAATCTTGGGAACTTTGGTAGGGATTGTACTGCCCGTACCCCTACCATTCAGACATCATACCTGATTTGCTTCCATTAGAATCAGAAGTGTCACAAAAGGGCCAACTGCCCGAGGTTGGCATCATGAGAGGTAATAAAATGAAGCTATCAAATCACCCCAAGCTTAAACCTTACTTGTCCTCAAGTAAGACAAGACTAAAATGAAATCGGGATGAACTATCCTAAGGAAAATAAAAGGAATGGATAGAACCGCGGAACCTAATCACCGTTAGTCAACATGGTTAGAATTGATCTTGCTATTACCTCACGAATTTTTCATCTGGTGACAATGGGACCATAAACCACAGCCAGGAAAACTCCTTTAGGTGAGTAAGGAGGGATGAGTAGTCGCAGCCCAATGGAACATGCATACAATGAAGAACGTCTGTAGTAGGGAGAAAGCAGCTGGATGGGATCGTGTGGAGCTCTTCTTTTAAGTGTACACTTTGATCTCACGTCTGCCGGCTACTCTCATGTGTAATTAGGTTTAATCGCTCGGGCACCGTTGTAGGAATCGGTTCACTTAGTGTTGGCCCAAACCTCCCGTAGTATCCGAATCGACAGTCTCCTAACATCACCAATTTGCGAAAAACAACTCGATCTATATACAATAAAACAAGCCTATACAAATGAAAATCAAACGTCGGGTGGCCAAAATGTTGGAAAATTTGTTCAATAATTGAACCGGTCACCTATTTAAGATAGTTGCAGCTGGAAATTCGCATGTTATTCTTCTTCTCTCTCTCTTTTTTTTAATAAACTTGAAGGTAATGTATCAACAATCAAAATTTTTAACAAGAACCTTTTTACTCATAAATAGGTTCCCAAAAATGTGAAAGTGGAACCGCAAGGGTAGTGATATAATCTGAATGGTCTAAGTGTGAAAATGACCATGTGTGGAGCATAAAGATGTAATGTAAGCTCCTTTTCAAACTTGAGATTTTTCAAAGATGATGAAAATGTCCAAATATGGATTAAAAGACTCTCTAAAATTCTAAGAAAATCGTAAAAAGATATAGTGATGTAAAGAGACCGGATGTGGATTCTACTCGGGGACAAGCACCAGTGCTTCATCCTAACGGTTCAAACATGATCAAGTGTGATCCTCTCGGAGTTAGTGACCACAAGGCTAAGAACATCCATTGATATAGTGTATCCTACAGTTGTTATTATTATATGCATAATTCTTCATGAAACTACCTGGCCATGATCACTTACCCCTTTAAGCTTCCAGCATCTGATCCCAAGTATGAAGTCCCAAACTGCAGCTAATGGTCCCGGCTCGATGGGTGAGATAGCAACAAGATCCTGGACCAATAATGATACAATAACTATGAACCTGTTCCATGGTATCCAAGAAGGTGAGAATAAACAGACAACAAAAATGCATGAATGCTAATGCCTTAAGCTAAATGTTATGCAAAAATAAAAAGTGGAAAAGAAGAAAATAAAATCTTTTTGAAATTTTATAAAAAAAAATGAATGCAAATTAACTTAAACTAATATGATATGCAACCTAACAAAAAAAATGCATGAAAAATTAAAAGAAAGGGAAATGCCCCACCCCAAGCTTAAGAACAAGCATTGTCCTCAATGCTTAAGGAAAGGGCGGAAATGACCTAAATCGGAGGGTTGGGTAGACCATAGAGGTTTGTAGAGGAGGAAAAATGGTGAATAATGGTGGTGGTCTCGCGGGATTCCGACCAGTAGATCTCTGGGAAATCGAGTTTTTATGTGGAGCGCGGGCGGGGCGCGGGCCGCGTAGAGGCCGCGTCTATTTTCCCTATTTTTCACTCGAGTGAACAGAAGAGCTAGAACAATTTTTGGTATGAGGCACGTGGGCCACGTGGAACCCGCACGATGGCCGCACAAAGCCTTACGCGGGCCGCATGGAACCCGCACGCTGGCCGCGTGTGCTGAACAAGGTTGGAGGTGATTCTTCTACGCGGGCAAGGAATGGGCCGCACACAAGCCGCACAAGACCTCACGCGGGACGCGTGGATTTTCACGTGGGCCGCGTGACTTCCTGCACTTCAAAATATGAAATTTTTCTAAAAATTTGAGTTTTGGCCAAAATGATTCCCACGAAGTCCCGGTTTCAAAAACACAACAAAAGGTTTGGACCAAAGGTGAGAATAAAGCTTGAAATTTTTCAAAAATGAACACTTTCAAAACAAAAAAAAAACATTTTCAAAATCATTTTATTCGGTTTATAAAAGACGAAAGCACAATGTTTCCCAAAAATGCCCTTCTTTAACGTCTTTGGCGAGACGCCTCCAAACTTCACTTTAACACTTTGGGGCGTCCAAATGGACAACATCTTGGACATTTGAATCAAAACCTTCATAGAAAGGCTTCAACCAATGTCCATTAACATTGCAAATTTGCCCCGTGTCAACATTTTTTAATTTCCACATCTCCATTGGGACTCTTTTCTTGTATTTGACTTTCTTTTTACGGGAAAACCATACCGGACCTAGACCTTTGATAATAGCAAACATCCAACCATAATCTTCCTTGTACTTTTTCAGTAAGGTGACCAACTCTTCCCTCGTTGACATGGTGGTCAATTTGGTGACCGGTTGGGTGTCTTGCTTCTCAGGATATGTATCAATTAAAAGGTCCGACAGATTTATCGTTTTCGTCTACCACTGAATTTAGTTTCTCAATGGTAGTTGGTGGCTCAACCTCTCTTTTGTTAACACCCAACACTTCCTTTATTATTTTATTGACATCTTTCTCAATTTCTTCTTCCTCCTTGATAGCCTCTTCCATTTCTACATCTTTTTCCTCTTCTCCATATAACACTCTTGGGTGATCAAAACTTTTCTCATCTTTCAAAGGAATGGCACATGGGCTCTCTTTAGATGGTAGTTTGTCTTGATCTTCCATTATACTTATTGTTTGAGCAAGTTGTGTTATTTGTTGCTCTAAGCTTTTGAGGCTAGCTTGTGTTGTTTCCTGGAAATTTTGGGTAGATGTGGCAATGCTCTTCACAATGTCCTCTAAGGAAATGCTTGGCGTTTTAGGTTGTTGAGGAGGTGGAGGATATGGATGTTGGAATTGTGGAGGTTGTTGGTATTGGTCGTTACTCCAAGCTTGGTATGGGCTTTGGTATTGTTTGTATCCCCTAGATTGGTTGTTGCCCCACCATTGATCATGTTGAGGTTGATCATAACTCCATTGTTTGACTAGTAGTAGCTTCCCTTCTCTTGCACTTCTTCCCATTCTCCTTGTAAATATGGACACATGTCGGAATGATGTCAATTTTGGGCACAATAATCACAAAGAAGAGGCGTAGGCTGCACACTTTGGTCAGTTTCAATCATCATAACTAACTGAGCTAGCTCAAAAAGTTGGTCTTCAGTGCAAGGAGTGTTCATTTTTGAACCATACTTTTTTTTTTAAATTTTGGGGTTTTAAATTAGAGTATCTGCATAATGAGATCTAGGCATAGAGAAACAAACTGATTAAATCAATACCAATCCCCGACAACAGCGCCAAAAATTTGGTGGTTGTCGAGGCCAACAAAAATAATAACCCTAAATATTACACACTAAAATAGTGTATAGTGGTAAAGGGGTCGAATCCACGGAGATTGGTTCAATTTATAACTCTATGAAAAATCTCTTTGTAAAAATACTTGTAAAATAACAATAAAAATAAAATGGGGGATTTGGTGTTTTGAGATACTTGAAACAAACTAGAATTAACTATGATTTAAATAGACAATTTCAACAAAAATAATGTCACACCCCGAAACCGATGGCGGAAACGTTCCGAGGTGGAGGACGTCATGTAAAGTATCACAACCAATGTACATAGCAAGCATAGTAAACACAACCGTTACATTACATAGAAATATTTACATTTGTTTGAAAGCAAAGTAATACATGTTTTATATATATACATCAGTATATCAAAAGTAAAGACGAGACTTCTATAGGCTCCATCTTCTCCAAAAGAAAGCGGGTTACCTGTCTAATGTTGACCTGAGAATACAAGCAGTTTTAGAAATATCAGCATAAAACTGGTGAGTTAATAAGCGGTTGGTTTCTGTAAAAGAACAAGTTCCTTTGGTTTTCTAAAAGAGTTGTTATCCAAGAAAATCCCATATTTTCTTATAAGAGAAATTTAGTTATCAATTTGTAAAATAGCCTGGTTAAGAGAAATTAAGTTATCCTAGGAAAAACCCTTATTTTCCTACAAGTTGGTGGTTGGTTATCCATGCACGAATATCGAATATCTACTATACTTAACAAGAATTATATTTTCGAAACTCTAATGTCGCTCAGAGGAGTATATATTAATAGACATATTTTTGAAGCTCTGGTTTTACTCAGAGGAGAATATTAGACGAAATTTCGAAGCTCTGGTGACACTCAAAGACGTACATTATCTGTATTTTCGAAGTTCTGGTGACATCCAAAGGCGTATTTTAGACGTATTTTCGAAACTCTGGTGACACTCAAAGACGTACCTTAGCTGTATTTTCGAAGCTCTGGTGCCATCCAAAGGCGTATAATGTTAGTAATAATCCTATTTTATGATTAGCATGAATCCTTCGTAAATTCTAAAATATAACATAAATGATAACATTTTATAATGAGTTTTACAATTAGTCTGAAAGCTAACTCTGCTAGTTAAACGGTTGGTCAATACGGTTTTTTAGTGTTAAAGCATACGGAAAATGAAACATTTCAAATGAAATAATAAGTTTGAGTACAAGATTTCCTTGTACTTTTTCTTGTATTCCCCCCTGAAAACATTGAAAAACACGAAAAAAGGTGTAGGGGTATGAACTCACCAGACGAGAAATACGTCGGTTAGGATGCTAAGTGTCAGTTCAGGGCTTGAATACACGCGAGGTTCCTATGAAATATGAAGAGATACATAATTGTATCTAATTAGACCTTGAACTACTAATTAAATAAGAATATACACTCCGAAGTGCGAAAACACTTCAATTCAAGTGTTAGGAGTGGTCCGGGTTACATCTAAGGAGGTGTAAGGCCTAGATATGGAGTTTGCTCTTCAAGAGTAAACTCCTAAGGGATTTTTTGGCCTAATGACCATATCCCCAAGAGTTTACGGCCGTAAACTCATGGGTGGTGTGTCCTTGGATGCTTAATGGCCTTACAACACTTGTGGAATTAGGTTAGGTTCAGTTCTAAGGCATTGGAAGGGATTAAACCGACAAATGGACCATTATCGGGAGTTTACGGCAGTAAACATAGAGTTTACGGCCGTAAAATCTTACTTACCCTTTTCTTTTGTGTTTTGGTGGTCATAGGTTAAGCACAAGTGGTTCTAGTCCAAAGTACAAGCCATGGAAGGAAGTTAGGGCACCATTTGACCACTATAGAGGAGTTTACGGCCCAGGAACCATTCCTTGGGGGGTTTACGGCCCTAATCTCCTAAGGAGGTGGTTTCTCTCATGTTTAAGGTCCCTAACACAAAGGTGGTTGATTCTAGGCATTATTCCAAGGCATAGGAGGTGTTTAAGGGGCATTTTAACACCTTAAAAGGTGTTTACGGCCTTAGAAGGGGTGTTTACGGTCGAAGCATGATCTTGGGCCGTAAACACTAGTTTACTCCCCATATCTTAAGATTTTGGTGTTCTAAGTCCATTCATGTAAGCCCCTAAGTCATAACTAAGCTCTAGAAGTGTTTTGGAAGGGTTTTGGGGCTCCAAAACCCCATTTAAGAGTGTTTGCGGTTTTGGGATTGTTCCTGGACCGTAAAATCAAGTCTTTGGTCCTTTTTGGATGATTTAGACACAGATTTGAAGGATAAACAAGCTAAACTATCAGTTAGGAGGAATTACTTACCAATTTGGAGCTTGAATGGGTGATTTTTGGATCAAAGTTTGGGTTTGTAGAGAGAGAGAGAGTAGTGAGAGAGAGTGAAAAAGCTTCAAATGAGATCCTCTCAACTTTATATATGGTTTGAGTTTGAGACCCGGTGGAAATTTACCCAATACTGACGTTAAACGAGGCTTATGGTCGTACCCGATTTAGTTGTCGTAACCCGACGTGGTCGAAATTAAAAATTCTCCAATTAAAAATTGGGATGTTTTAACGTGTTTCAAATGGGTTTGGACACTCACGAGATCATAATAAAGGTCTCAATTTAATGAACTTAACCCAAAAGTTAACGGAAAAAATTGAAATACAAACGGTTTTATTAACGGGAACGGGTTACAATGACGGAATAAATTACGGGTTGTCACATTATCCCCCCGTTAGAGAAAATTTCATCCCGAAATTTAAAATTAAGATACAAATCATGGATTTGGAAAGAGATGCGGATATTTTTGTTTCATCGAGTCTTCACGCTCCCAAGTGAATTCGGTTTCCCGCTTGGCATTCCAGCGAACCTTCACTATCGGAATACGGCTTTGCTTCATACGTTTGATCTCTCTCTCCATGATTTCGATGGGTTCTTCCACAATGTTCAGGTTTTCATTGATCTCGATCTCATCAAGAGATATCACAAGGGTTTCATCGGATAGACACTTTTTAAGATTAAAGACGTGGAAGACAGGATGGATGTTGTTAAGCTCTTGAGGTAGTTGAAGTTTGTAGTCTACGGGACCGATTCTAACGAGCATTTCAAAAGGTTCTATGTACCTCGGGTTAAGTTTTCCGCGCTTTCCAAAGCGTATCATGCATTTCCATGGTAAGACCTTCAACAGGACACAATCTCCAACAAAAGGGGTACACCTTTCTGTGTCAGAGTGGTTAGGGGTTTGGCGATTCTGGAAAAATTAGGGATGAACCTGCGATAGTAGCCAGCGAGACCCAAGAATTGACGGATTTCTGTGGGTGTCTTTGGTGCCGACCAATTCTCTATCGTATTGATTTTTGGAAGGGTCCACGCGTATACCCTCCTCGTTTACCACACGACCAAGGAAAGCTACCTTCCGAATCCAGAATTCGCACTTGGAGAATTTCGCGTACAGCTTCTCTGATCTAAGAGTTTCCAACACTATCCTCAAGTGTTGTTTGTGGTCCTCTTCGCTTCTGGATTAGACAAGTATGTTGTCAATGAACACGATAACGAACTTGTGCAAAAAGGGGCGACACACCCGGTTCATCAGGTCCATGAACACTGTCGGTGCGTTGGTTAGACCGAAGGGCATCACTACGAATTCGTAGTAACCATATCGAGTCCTGAATGTTATCTTGGAAACATCATTCTCGTGAACCCGTAGCTGATGGTACCCTGATCTAAGGTCTATCTTCGAGAAATAACTGGCTCCCTAAAGTTGATTGAAAAGGTCGTCTATTCGAGGAAGAGGATATCGGTTTTTGACGGTCAATTTGTTCAACTCACGTTAGTCTAAACACATCCGAAAGGATCTATCTTTCTTCTTCACAAATAGTATCGGGGCTTCCCAGGGTGAGGAACTCGGTCTGATGAACCCTTTACTAAGTAGCTCATTGAGCTGACTAGATAAACTCTTGCATTTCTGTTGGAGCTAAGCGATAGGGAGATTTGGCTACAAGACTTGCTGCAGGAATTAAGTCGATGCAAAACTCGACTTGACGTTTGGGAGGAATTCTCGGGAGCTCTTCGGGAAGGACATCAGGAAAGTTACAGACTTCGGGGATGCTCTCTAGGTCTTTAACTTCCTGTTTCTTGTTGATCACATGAGCTTGGAATGCGTGGCACTCCTTTCGCAAAAGCTTTTGAGCTTTGATGCATGAAATGATGCGAATGCTAGAACCGAATTTATATTTGTAGATCATGAGAGTCTAGCCAGAGGGGAGATTGAGATGGATGGCTTTTTCATAACAAAGAATATCGGCATGATTGGGGCTCAACCAATCCATGCCAATGATAACATCAAAGCTCTTATGGAAACTGGCATTAGGTCGATGGGAAAGGAATGATCGTTCAGGGTAAGGGTACAGCCTATGAATATATCGTTCGCATTCTCTTTCTCACCGTTAGCCATCTCGACGATAAACGTTTCGGATACTAGTTGAGGACTATGTTTAAGAAAATGTTTGAATGAATAGCTAACAGATTTTTTTCAGCACCAGAATCGAAAAGGGTTGCAAGCATAAGAGTTGTCGAGGAGGAACATACATGTGGCAACGGTGGCATCGACGACTGCCTCATTTCGTCCCATAGTTAGAACTCTCCCGGTGTTGCCATTTGTTGCTGTCTTGGGGTGGTTTCGCTTGAAATGCCCGACTTCACCGCAACCGTAGCAGGCCTGACTGACACCCGCTCCGGAAGCTTGATTGGTTGTTTGGGTTGGTGTTCTGCAATTTCGCGCAAGGTGACCCTCCTGGCCACAGTTTTTACAAAACTTTTCACGACATGGGCCAGGGATACGATGGTGGTAAACTGCACCTATTGCACCACGGGAGGGTACCAGTACATCCACTGGTAGGTGCTTGAGCTGAGGAACCGACGACAGAAACAGCAGCAGGGGTAGTAGCAGCGTGGACTGCCACAGTTTGCTACTTCTTCGAGGACTCCTGCGAATACTGAATCTTCTTCTTCTTCCAAAATTTTCTTTTCTCACCACTCCTCTCTGTCGGTTCAGGAGTGGTGGCTGCTTCCTCAAGGTCATCAGTATGGTCAATCAAAGTTTGCGCTAGGCATTTGGCGCTGTCGTAGGTGTCTGGCTTTGCAACCAAGAAATTACCCTTGGTTGGCTGGGTCAACCCCCAGATGAACCTCTCAATCTTTTTGCTTTCCGGGGTAACCATACCCGAACAGAGAAGCGCCAAGTCATCGAATATGGAAGTGTAAGCGGCGATATCGGAACCCTTCATCTTTAGGTTCCAGAGTTCATGCTCCAGCTTCTGCATTTCTCCCCGAGGGCAGTACTCCGCAAGTAGAAGTTCCTTCATGATCTCCCAACCCATAGCATTGGCTACAGGTAGGGTTAAGGATTTGACTCGGCCATTCCACCAAGTTAGGCCTTTATCGGTGAACGTGCAGGCGGCAAACTTCACCTTATCAGTTTTAGAGCAGGCACAAATTTCGAAAATAGATTCGATTTTCTTGAACCATCGAGTTAGGGTAATGACACCTCCAGTGCCATTGAAGGGTGTGGGTTTCGCATTCATAAAGTCTTTGTAGGAAAACTCCTTCTGTTGTCCCTAGTTACCTTCCTGGTTTTGGGACTGAGTACCACCTCTTGGCCCGCCTGAACCACCGGGGTTCATTTGCGACATGGAAGCTGCCACAGCAGCAGTAACAGTTGCTTGGAACATGACTGGGTCAAATGGAGAGGGAGGTGGTGGAGGAGGAGGATTGTTATTCTTTGAGCTGGGTCTTTTCCTTGGAGGCATCTTGATCTACAATGATTAGGAAAGAGAGGATGGTAAGTCCTCTAAATGGAATTAAGAGATATGAAACAAGATATATCTCGTTATGGCAGATATAGAGTTCTACTTAAGCGATAAAACAGGAAAGAGCTATCAAAGCGGGTAAACTATCGCTAAGGAAAGAATGAGTAGCAACACTCGGAATGAATTTCTACAACGTATTCGGCTTTGGCTAAAATACTCCTATAGTATTTCATGTATCGCTGCGACGATAACTCGTTGTTTGAATATTAGGTAAGTTTTAGGTCTGTTGTATACCACAGTCACTCCCAAGCACATGTTGGCCGTGTCTCGAATGAATATAGTTAATCAGGCTATAGTGACCCTAGACACGACTACATAACTGCCCAGGTTTAACTATAGTGCACAACACCCAATTACTTATGTTTTGTTCTACTCGAGGTTACGGTCTCTGGCGTTTAGGTATTCTTGTATACTTGGAGTAAAAATACTTATATTTTAAAGTATACTTTTAGTTCAGAGCACTTCGGCCCCTTAGTGTTTATAGTTATATACCATGTAAGGTTCGGTATACTTAGTTCACTATAAACAAGGGCTCTGATACCAATCTGTCACACCCCGAAACCGATGGCGGAAACGTTCCGGGGCGGAGGACGTCATGTAAAGTATCACAACCAATGTACATAGCAAGCATAGTAAACACAACCGTTACATTACATAGAAATATTTAAATTTTTTTGAAAGCAAAGTAATACATGTTTTATATATACATCA
Source organism: Lactuca sativa (assembly GCF_002870075.4). Lineage (NCBI taxonomy): Eukaryota > Viridiplantae > Streptophyta > Magnoliopsida > Asterales > Asteraceae > Lactuca > Lactuca sativa. The sequence goes on from NC_056624.2 coordinate 59,908,356, forward strand.
GTATATCAAAAGTAAAGACGAGACTTCTATACACTCCATCTTCTCCAAAAGAAAGCTGGTTACCTGTCTAATGTTGACCTGAGAATACAAGCAGTTTTAGAAATATCAGCATAAAGCTGATGAGTTCATAAGCAGTTGGTTTCTGTAAAAGAACAAGTTCCTTTGGTTTTCTGAAAGAGTTGTTATCCAAGAAAATCCCATATTTTCTTATAAGAGAAATTTAGTTATCCATTTGTAAAACAGTCTGGTTAAGAGAAGTTAAGTTATCCTAGGAAAAACCCTTATTTTCCTAAAAGTTGGTGGTTGGTTATCCATGCACGAATATAGAATATCTACTATACTTAACAAGAATAATTTTTTCGAAACTCTAATTTCGCTCAGAGGATTATATATTAATAGACGTATTTTCGAAGCTCTAGTTTTACTCAGAGGAGAATATTAGACGAAATTTCGACGCTCTGGTGACACTTCAAGACGTACATTAGCTGTATTTTCGAAGTTCTGGTGACATCCAAAGGCGTATTTTAGACGTATTTTCGAAACTCTGGTGACACTCAAAGACGTACGTTAGCTGTATTTTCGAAGCTCTTGTACTTTTTCTTGTATTCCCCCTGAAAACATTGAAAAACACGGAAAAAGGTGTAGGGGTATAAACTCACCAGACGAGAAATGCGTCGGTTAGGATGCTAAGTGTCAGTTTAGGGCTTGAATACACGCGAGGTTCCTATGAAATATGAAGAGATACATAAGTGTATTAAATTAGACCTTGAACTATTAATTAAATAAGAATATACACTCCGAGGCGCGGAAACACTTCAATTCAAGTGTTAGGAGTGGTCCGGGTTGCATCTAAGGAGGTGTAAGGCCTAGATATGGAGTTTGCTCTTCAAGAGTAAACTCCTAAGGGAGTTTTCGGCCTAATGACCATATCCCCAAGAGTTTAAGGCCGTAAACTCATGGGTGGTGTGTCCTTGGATGCTTAATGGCCTTACAACACTTGTGGAATTAGGTTAGGTTCAGTTCTAAGGCATTGGAAGGGATTAAACCAACAAATGGACCATTATGGGGAGTCTACGGCAGTAAACATAGAGTTTACAGCCGTAAACTCTTACTTACCCTTTTCTTTTGCGTTTTGGAGGTCATAGGTTAAGCACAAGTGGTTCTAGTCCAAAGTACAAGCCATGGAAGGAAGTTAGGGCACCATTTGACCACTATAGAGTAGTTTACGGCCCAGGAACCATTCCTTGGGGGGTTTACAGTGATAATCTCCTAAGGAGGTGGTTTCTCTCATGTTTAAGGTCCCTAATACAAAGGTGGTTGATTCTAGGCATTATTCTAAGTCATAGGAGGTGTTTAAGGGGCATTATTCCAAGGCTAAGGATCTAGGAAGGATGCCTTATATGCCTACTATATTAGAACTATATGCTAGATTCGGGTTAAGGATCTAGGAAGATGCCTTATGTGCCTGCTTTATGTGCTTATTGAACTGCATGATTGTACTGACTAGTCAGTGATATGATGGCCTGAATAATATATGCTTGGTTTTGTAACTTAATGCTCGACTGCTGCTTGCTTTGTGCTTTTAGGAGTTCTAGTTATCTTTAACTAACTAGTAAACGAATACGTTAAGTTACATATTGCAAGGACTAAATAATTTCAAAAGGTTAGGTCTAGCCCTGTTTCGCATCTCTTGTTTGAGTCCAACCGTTGTAGGGTAGGACCTCTCATTCGAAGAATTATCTGGTCTTAGTGATATTTAATGGTATTTGTGAGCTAGTTAGGTAAAGGTAGTAGGGATTTCTTATGCAGCTTATGGCGGAGAGTAGATCGGAGAGTTACCCTAGGGTTCGTACTCGAGTCAAGGTGAAGTCAAGGCAATCCTTGAGGAAAGTACGGATAGATGTGGAACTTAGTATGGGCCCGTACGACTGAAAGTGGAGGATTCGTACTCGAGTCAAGGAGGTCTGAGATAGAACCAGGGAACTGATAGAATGTGTGAGACCTCTCAAGGTTACGTATGACCCTAATGATTATGTGTTTTGTTTCAGAATGGTGGTGACACGTCACGGAGTAAGGAGTTCAGGGTTTGGGTCAGGATCATGTTCAGGTTTAGGTGCGGCTGCGGGTTCTGAGTCGGTCGATGATGGACTATGCGAGTTCATCGCGTCTGAGATCACGAGAGGCATCCTTGAGGTGACCCCGGTGATTTTCGAATCGATCAAGGAAGGCTGGTAGAGGAGCGTCTCAAGGTGTTCAGGAGCGACATGACATCTAGCCAGTTAGGGACATACACACTCTCCTTCAAGGACTTCAGGGGATGTGGTACACCAGACATCCACGGGGTGAAGGACCCCATTGTTGCCAGGAGATGGATTGCAAACATCAAGTCTGCTCAGTTGACGAGCTTATTCCCTGAGGGGTCGAAGGTCTGGTATGTTGCAGGTTAATTGAGAGACCGAGCTCGAGATTAGGGGAGGCAGTCAGCGATTCTTTGGGAGCCCCAGCTATTGAGGCTATGACCTGGTCGGACTTTGTGACCACATTTAGGGCTGAGTTCGCGCCAGCTGTGGAGATTCAGCAACTGGCCAGGGAGTTTCTTGACATGCGACAGACAACTGAGTCGGTGGCGGAAAATACCGCCAAGTTCAGGTAGAGGGCCTTAGTGATACCTCAGTACACGGGGGACAAGGAGATGAGGAAGACCTTAGAGGACATGAAAGCCAAAGCGAGAGAGAGGGAGAGAGAGAGAGAGAGAGAGAGAGAGAGAGTGGGGGAGATTGACATTGAGCAAATCCAGAAGAGGAAGGAGAAGGCTGGGCAGGTTACTAGGGTTTCGGGGAAGAAACCCAAGGGATCCGACACTAGGTCGAAGGGCCAGCAGAGCCAAAGCCGCTGTTGGAAATGCGGCAAGACCCATGAGGGAGTTTGGAGACTAGGATCATCGTGCTGCTATTAGTGCGAAAAGCTTGGGAACTTTGGTAGGGATTGTACTGCCCCTACCCCCACCATTCAGACGTCAGGCCTGATTTGCTTCCATTAGAATCTGAAGTGTCACAAAAGGGCCAACTGCCCGAGGTTGACATCAGGAGTGCCAGTGGTGGCGCCAGCACCCGCGACCCTTTGGATCATGGATGGCTGACAGGGCAAGATAGATGCTCCAGTGGTGAGGAGTCGAGCCTTCCAGCTGACCACCGAGGAGGCGCGTGTCGCACCGGATGTGGTGACGAGTATGTTTTCTTCTCCCTAACTCTTGTTATATGTTGTTTATGATATTTATGTGCTATGTTTTATGTGTTGTTTATGATCGTTCAATGTAAACGGTATTCTAATACAGGTGTTATTTGACTCGGGGGCTACTCGATCATTTGTCTCTCTTGCTCTTAGCAAGAGGTTTTCTGAGTCTTCGGGGATGTTGGATTGTCCTATAGAGGTCGAGATTGCTGACGACCGATCTGTCCGGGCATCGGAGGTTTTCAGAGAATGCGTCTTGAGACTGTATGACGAGCGATACCTAGTGGATTTGGTTTTCATTCATTTGCATGGGAACATAGTTATCATAGGCATGGATCTGTTGAGCCATAATGAGGCGGTGATCGACTGTGCACAGCAGTTGGTACGACCCCGAGTGGGGGAGAGCTGGTGATTCTGGGCGAGAGGCCGCAGCATGGATCAGCTATGTCTTCAGTAACGAGGGCTAGGCACTACCTTCAACATGGTTGCACATGGTATGTCACCTACATTAGGGATACTCGAGAGGCACGTAAAGAGACTGTGAGTGATGTACCAGTGGTTGGAGAGTACCTGGACGTATTTCTAGAGGAGCTGCCTGGGATACCTCCAGAGAGACGGGTGGAGTTTAGGATCGACCTAGTTCCTGGTGCAGCTCCGATAGCTAAGGCACCATATCGTTTGGCTCCTCCCAAGATGTAGTAGTTGTCTACACAGCTGCAGGAGCTGTTAGACAAGAGATTCATTAGGCCAAGCAGTTCGCCTTGGGGATCCCCGATCCTATTTGTGAAGAAAAAGTACGGTTTGCATCGGATTTTGTCACACCCCAAAACCGGAACGGCGGAAACATTCAGGAGTGGAGGACGTCATGTTTAGTATCAAAAGACATGCATCATAATAATCAAAGTAATAAACAACCATTTCATTAAAAAGAAAGTGTTTACAAAGCATGTGGTTCACATAACATGGACTACATATGTAAATAACAAAACAAGACATAAAGCTATTATGCTCTATCTTCTAAATCCCAGTTCGCGTACTTGTCTACTGGTCTCCTGAGAATACAAGTTATTTTGAAAGAGTAGATCAGCATTTAAGCTGGTGAGTTCATAAGATTATAGTGATGTAAGTAAGTTGAAAGTTCTTTTTAGAAAAGTTCGCCTGTTCCTCCAGAAAATCCTATATTTCCTGTTTCGATGAAAGATAAGTAAAAATGACTCTACAATCCTTTCTATGAGTACTAAATGGATACAAGTTATATAAAACCCATAGTAAACAAACAATCGATTGTGTGTATCTGCCTTAAGCCCACAACCAAACAAGGAACAGGAAGTAAGGCGGAAAGCACATATCCCATTGTTTGTTAGATCATCGTTGTATATAACCCTGGCGTATTTACTTGGTACTCACGGAGTTAACAGCAATAGTTCCTTTATATTTGATGAAAACATTCTTTAAGAAAACCCTTATTTCTTTTAGTAAAAATGGTAACCACAATGGTTCCTTCTATAATCACTTAGTTTATAATAGCTATATATAATCTAATATCGAATAGATAGTTAGTTATGTGAATCTGCCCTAAGCCCATAACCAAACAAGGAACAGGAAATGGAGCGGAAAGCACACATCCAACTACCTATCGAGTATTAATTATATATAACCCTGATGTATAAACTAAGGTATTATAGAATTAACCACCTAAGGTCCTTTAAGATATACTGATTTAATGAAATGGATTAAATCCTTTACTGGTAAGTTTCTAGTTTTGTCTACCAAATGTTCTATTTGAAAGGTATGTTTTGTACTAGAAAATGGTGTATTGAATTTGTAGACTATGACCTGGCCCATACCTTGTACTCCTTATGATTACATGGTGTATACGGAATATATATATATATATATATATATATATATATATATATATATATATATATATATATATATATATAACTATGTTCAGGTAGATAGTAGACTGGGTGCATCTGTTCAAAGCCCACAACCAAACTAGGAAAAGGAAATGAAGCGAAAAGCACACATCCTACTACCTGTCGGATCTGATTAATATATATTCCTGATGTATAACTTAAGGAATCATAAAGTTAGCATTATAGGCCCCTTTCTACTGAATGTACTAGACTCGACTGTTCTGGTTGTCGTTTGAAAATATGTAAGTTTTCCCTAGTTTATAACTATCTCAACTCGAAAATAGTTTGCATTAACTTTCAAGTGGAACCGTCACAATATGAAAATAAAGGGAAAAATGTAAGTACACCGTTGTCTTTTGAATTGACATCTTGACGTACTGATTACCTTAAAACATGTTTTTTTTATTAAGGTCATAATGTGATGGATAGTACCCATACTATACGCTCTCCCTGCAAGAGATTTAGGGGACCGAACGCGACTTCCGCAAATAAATTGCACTACAAGAAAAACAACCTTTTACGACGCGCAATTTACGACACGCGCTGATTAATAATACGAAAAAGTGTGCGCCCTAAAAAAGCTGTCAGATCTTTAGAAATTTGAAGAATTTTGGACGCGCATTTTCGCGTGCCCCTAAATTTGTGTCACAACAAAAAAGAAAAAAGAAAAAACACGGAGGTCACTTATTAAAAAGAGCGTGTCGTATAAGCATGTCGTTTTATATTTTTTTAGGAAACGCGCGTTCTCTGTTAATAACAAAGGGGGAAACGAAATCCCAAAAGTTAAAAACCCCGCCTTGTGTTCTTTTCTCCCTTGTTTTCACCAGTCGAAAATCCCTTCTCCTTACAAGCCCTACGTTCGATTGACGCCGAAGCAGGTTTGATTCTTCTCTTATATATTATCTTGAGCTTGATTTTCGATATTAGAATAGAATGCAGGGGTTATTTTTTAACTATCCTAAATTCCACAAAATCGCAGGAACTATTCTTGCTAGGGCTTTTTTCAAGAACGAAGCTCTCAGTGTTCTCTGGCCTCTACAACAACCATCGATCATGACTGTGCTTGAATAGTTGAATGTACCGCTTTCTCAACACGCTTTCTTGCTCATATTTGTCTCTGATTATCCCTCATGACTTCCACGCACAAACACTATCGATCACGAAACGTCTTCAAGGTAATTGTCATTCTCCCTCTTCTTCTCTATCCTCTTTTGTTACGGTCGAGCAACCTACTGCCTCCACTACCGCCATCACACCCTTCTACTATGCTCTGCTTCCATCACTCTATGAGGAAAAACCTAAAACCTTCTACCGCCATCACATCGATGCTTCACCTACTGAATCAATAGTTAGGACAACTACCTCGTCATCCAACGATCCCAAGCAAAACCTAAACCAAGTCATCAATTCAATTCAGAAAACCCTAGGAACCATCCATCGGCTCTACCTCACTGTCTCTTCCTTCAATGTTTCCTCCCAACTCCCGCTTCGATAATGGAGGAGGAGGCGGCGGATATGATTCCAATGATAGCAAGGGGTTCAGCTCTTGTCCTCTGGTAACCACGTGTTTATCTCTAGACGAGCATGTCATTTGAGTGAATTCGACTAAAGTTAGGTAATATTGAAAAACGAATCTTCTAATTGTTTCATAGTTGTTTCAGAGCAACTAGAAAGGGATTATTATAGGAATAGGAAGAATTCTGTTTTATGATTAAGTGGGTTGAATAAATTGTAACAAACAGTTTAGGTTTAATTTGTGCTTTCACTCACAGATACACATGCACAAAATGTGTGAAGTACTTAATGTGTACATGATCTGAAAACAAATGTGCTTTGTGGTTTTAAATCAATAATGATTTATATACGTCCTCAAATCACCTGTTTATGGTTTACTTTTCTGTAAGTGCAGATTAGGGACAAAAGCCTTATTCAACCACTGCTGTATCTTCTGCTTATGGTTATTGCAACCCAAGTAAAAAGATCGACATCCCAAATAGAAGGGTTGGTGTGATAATTGGTAAAGGTGGAGAGACTATAAAATATCTTCAGATGCAATCTGGAGCAAAGATCCAAGTTACAAGAGACATGGATTCAGATTCTCATTCACTCACCCAAACTGTAGAGCTAACAGGTACTTCAGAATCAATAGCAAAGGCTGAGCAGTTGATTAAGGATGTGCTTGCTGAGCTATAGTTGATATCAACATGATATGATTTCCATTTAGTTGTGACATGCTTTGACTAGCATGTATACATTTAGATGATCTTAATTCTTGATTTTGTTATTCAGGTTGAGTCAGGCGGTTCTGGCATAGTTTCTAGAAGAATGCCTGGTGAGTAAGCTGGTGCTGAACAATTTGTGATGGTTTAAGTTTACTAGCCATTTGTTGCAATTGATCTTTAACTTTTCCATTTCTTGTTCATGCTTCTAGGTTGGTCTTATTATTGGTAAGGGGGGAGACCATAAAGAATATGCAAGCCAGTACAGGAGCTCGTATTCAGGTATATTTAAGTTTCTCTGTTCTCTATGAGCCTCTCTTCTATATTGAGTGTTAAAGTCTCTCTTTTGAGGACTACACTTGACAAGAGAAATGATTATAGCTGAAAAGATTATTGTACCTGTTATCAGGTGATACCACTACACCCACCCCCTGGTGATACTTCAACAGAGAGGACAGTACAGATAGATGGATCCAGTGAGCATATTGAGGCTGAAAAATAGTTGGTTAATGAAGTAATTAGTGAGGTATGTGTAGTTTTACAAGGACACCAAGCATCAGCTTGGTTTCAGAAACTATATGCTAGATTGCACTTGCTTTTCAGTATACATAGCATCTTTATTCTTACTTGGATAACATAGTATACATTGATTGCTCAATATGTGAATCCAATGGCTGCATGATTCAAAATGAAACTCTTTAAAATGAGTTTTTTTTAAAGAACTTTCTGCTAGTTTAAGACAAATTGGGTATCTTTTAGTTAAAGGTTCTCACACCTCCCATTTATGCCCTTCTTAAACTGTTATTGTAGAATATATCTTTTAGACAATTTGGGTTTTTTTAAAGAACTTTCTGCTGGTGCTGCTGCTGGTGGCTATGATTACTACAACCAGCAACAAGCTCCCCAAACCCAACCACCTGGCGGCACCGTGGCGGCAGCAAACGGGTCTGGTTACGGAATAAACTGCTAAATTATTGGGCAGAAAATAGCATGTATTAAAAGACTTGTACATGTGCTTTAAACACTTTAAAATTTGGGTATTTTTATTAAAAAAATCATCACATGGTTCCTGCAAACCGTGACAAGGAAGAAGAATGACACACACCCCACAGTTGTATAATTTTGCTCGGTACCGACTACCGAGCCCCAAGCCTTCCAACAATGACAAAAACCATTCAAACACCAACAGGGCTAGGAGTCAGCTCCTGGAAACTCATCTGGAAAAGCTGTTTAAACAAAAAAATGGAAATCTTCACAAAAGTCCAACACACACAGGTAGGTACTACTCTAGATAAAAATATCCAGTTCATCAAACTGATAATTAATGAACATTGCAGGAATCTGTTGTGATGAGCATCAATATCTCATAAGTCGTTATTAGCTAGAGAAAGGATTAGGGCTTTATGGGAAGCTTGATTTTTGAATAAAGAAACTTGCGAGAATTTATATTGGAAACATGTTTGTGGGAAGAATGGGATACTTACCAATGTTGTCAAGGTAAAAAAAAACTTTATTTATTTATTTATTTGTTATTTTATAATGTTCTTTTAATATAATAATTTCAAATGAGAGTTGAAATGGAGCTAAAAAGGATCCAACACCTTCAAACCAGTTTTCAGTTTCAAAAAATGGAAGATGATTTTGAAAAAACTAATGAAAAAGAATGTTATCCATGTTTTTATGACTTGCACATGTCAGCAACCTCCGGTACATGCTTGCTAGATCGCTTCGTGTGTCTAAGACATGGGTGCTCTATAGATTTGAATCTTGATAACATTGGTTCAACAAAAGTAGAGAATAATGAACAATTTGATAATATTTGTTGAATTTGTTGAAGGTATTTGAACGAAAATAGTAAGCAGTCCTTACATGTTGATGTCATGCATTTTTTGACTTGGGCTCTTTTTGGTTTGGTTTGGTTTTCAATGTTATTCATTGCATGCATGCTAAAATAAACACTAAATAATTTGATAATCTAGAAAACAACCAACCTTTTATTGTTTTGACAGGAAGTTGAAGTCGCTTTCAACAACGGATCTTTTTTACTTTGGATGTTTTCTATGCTGGCTTCTGGAATTATTCTATTACAACAAACAGGTTTAGTAAGGGAATCTAGTCCTTAATCAATTGTTTCTGTTCTTAGGTTTGTTTGTGGTTCATTCCTAAGACTTGCCATTGATTAGACTTACATGGATCAAATGTAAAACTTCAACCAAGGGCAGAATGGGAATAACTCAGCAACAAGACCTGTTATTGATGAGAAATTACATATAAAGTAGATAAACTAAGGAACTTATTCATACATGTTGTACTGGTATATATTAATTAACTTTTCTAATGTTGTTCTTTTACAATATTGTTCTTATACAGGTGGTTGGAATTCGACCTAAAGTTCGTTGCTGATATAGGAATATTGGGTGCTCCAAATGTAAGAAAAATCATGTTTTTAAGTGTTATTAGTGTTAACATGTAGTGTTGTTTGACATGTAATGTTAGGTAACTTGTTTGACATGTGATTTTTTTTAAATGAATTTTTGTTAACGATTATTTGTATGACATTAAATTTATGCAATGAATTCTATTTTTTGTATATTATATTTTAATTTCTATTATGAAACATTAAATACAAATTTAATTTGAAAATAAGTAAATCTATAAATAATATTTTTTTAAACATTTAAAATTACGATACGCAAAAATGTGTGTCATCTTCATTTATGACATGATCTTTCTTGACAGGGGCTTTCTTGATACGCATTGTGTGTCATTATCACGCGCGTCGTAAGGTTACGACACGTGAATGCGTGTCGTCTTCCTTTATGACAGGGCCTTCCTTGATACGCATTGCGTGTCGTAAACGCGCGTTGTAATTGCGCGTCGTAAATGAGCGTCGTAAATGTGCGTCGTCTTTCTTTATGACAGGGCCTTCCTTGACGCGCATTTGCACGTCGTCTAAGCCTTTTACGACGCGCAATGAGCGTCGTAAAAGGCTGTTATTCTAGTAGTGTTGCTAGGCCGTGTAAATTTACATTAAAGTTATATGATCATGTATACCCAATTTACTATCACCTTTTGTTTAGAACAATGAGTTAGTGATTATTGGTATAATTAGATCCTGTATTGTTCCTCTACTATAGCATTTAGTATGTTCTTTCTGTTATAGTATCTTAGTATGTTCCTCCTTGTTTCTCTTTATAGTATGTTCTATTTGTTATCGTGCATTGTATCTACCTCCCTGTTTATCTTCATAATATGTTCTGGCATCTAGTATGAACTGAACCCCTAAACTATACCTATTATAGCTTGCTAGCATGTTTACTTGAACTGTTATTGAAAAGACTCATTTATCTACTAAGTTATGATTGTACCTTACAAATTGAGTTATATAAACTATAAAGTAACATCTTAAAGATAGTTTTTTAAAATATTTTGATCACTTATAAAAGACATAAGTAATCTTTTGAAAGATGTTTATAACAAACATTTACAAAATTATCATTGTGTTCAACTTGTATCCCCCCCCCCCCTTAAAATCATTTAAAACAATTTAAAAGATTGATTATAGGGGTATGAACTCACCTTATGTGGGTGATTCAAACGAATATACGTGTAACGATGAGAAGTTCCACGAATGAAGTCCCGAGACACAAACGAGTCCTAAATGACATATATGGCATGTATTGGCATGAATATAGGGTTTACAAGCAGCTAACATGCAAGGAAACACCCTTAGGGACTAGGAAACACTTGGACCAAGTGTTAGAATCACATGTGATTCATCAAAGGGATGTTTATGGCCACCAATTGGTGTTTATGGCCATGGGTTTACGGCCATGGAGTGTACAGCCGTAAACTCATGGTAAAATGTGCACAAGAGGTTGATTGAATGATAGGGAAGCTTGTGGGACTATGGCTCAGCAAGGGGATGAACAAAACTAACCTTTTGGAAGGTTTTGAGGTGTTTACGGCCACACCAAGTGTATATGGCCGTAAACACTTCAAATGGTGGTATGTTGGGTCTTAAATCAAAGGGGTTTCAAAGGTTCAAGTGTTCTAATGGATAACAAGTACTTAGAAGTGTTTAAGGCTCAAGACATGACCAAAACAAGGGTTTACGGCCATAACCAAGAGTTTGCCCGTAAACTCTTGAAGTTTATAAGATTGATGATGTTTTAAGACTATGATCTAGTGTTTAACATGTCCAACTAGATGATAGATGGAATACTCACACTTTTGAGGGCCTTTGAGGAGTTTTCGGCCACCAAGAACAAGTGTGTGTTCTTGGTGAAAGATGATGATTATGGAGATCTAGACAAAAGAGTTGATTTTTGTGGATGGAATCAAAGGATGATACATGATTAAGAAGAATAACAACTTAATGATGGAAGAAACACTTACGCTCTTGAAGATCTAGGATGAAAGACTTAATGATACTTGAGAGATAATGGATGTTCTTGACTTGAATGTGGAAGAAATGAAAAAAAAATGAAGTATAAAGATACTTATGGGAAGGATTTTACGGCCCACATAGAGTTTACGATCGTAAACTCCATGTGTTGGGTTTTCTGGCTCGAATACAACTTGAAGAACTTAAATTAACTCATCCCTAAACCCAATCCTTAAGCGTACTAGGATTAGAACTCATTATCATGACCCTTAACAAGGCTAGAAGGTAATGAAATTAAGTGTGACTTTTGGTTGTTTGGCTTGACTTTTATAAGTTAGAAATTTTCGGTTTGTCACATCATCCCCCTGTTAGATGGAATTTCGTCCCGAAATTAGCTTTCTTAGCAATACTAATGGGGTCGTACTCCTCTGATGGGCACAATACCCACTCGTTGACCTGGCAACTTTGCCCTAATGTTCATGATCAGATTCATACCTGGTCCATCTATCATTACCTTGTGTATACAAGTCGTATATAATTAAGATTAGTAAGACGGTCGGATGTGCGACTCTGCCCCAGGTCCACAACCAAACAAAGAATAGGAGATAGCGTAGAAGCACGCATACTAAATATTTGAATCATAATCATATACCACTCTCACGTATACACTTATTAGTGATAGGTGGGTTGTATTCGTCCTTAGCTTTTATGCTTTAACTTGATCTGTTGGACGAGTGGTAGCTCAGGAAGGTCTGCTGAATATACGGCGGCAAGGCTACGGAAGGCAATGTACTCTTCGCACGAGTACTTTGGGGTTTGGAAAACAAAGGACAAACTGAGGTCTAGGTCGTACTGTCGTTACGAATGACGAAGGTTTCGTGAAATAGATTGTCAAGGCGATAGAAACATATGAACTTAGTATGGTAAGGACCATGCCAACTCATGACGAATGATAGAAACGGACTGTTTACTGAACAAAGTTTGGCCGATTTGAATGAAAAGTTTGTTATACGATGATGTACCCCTAGTGTGCTCGACAATGTACTCTTTGTAAACGTTCTAGTGCTTTATGATTTCCCCTTGATGTTAACACTTCTACGTATCGTACCGCGATGAGCGAGTACATACAGTGAAAGTGATTTGATAACTAGTGTCGATATTTTATACTACGATCCTCCTTGGTACCACTGAGTAACTCTGCCTCAAATCCACAACCAAACAAGGAACATGAATTAAGGCAGAAACACTCACTCTAAGTCAGCAAAATCTTAGCTATGCACAACCCTGATGTACATACTAAGCCATCATAGCTTCTCTGAACGGATCTTATAGTTCTCTTGAATACTGTGACTTGTCCAGATAAGTGGGTTATTATAATTACTTTTAAGTGTTTTCCCCCAAGTTTTAATCTTATATAAATATAAATTAACTTTTAAAGTAATTCTTATTTTATGTCGAAAACGTACCGCTGCTCTATGGCGACTCCGGGGTTGATTCTCCTACGGTGATCATCAGAATTCGTCCATTCGCTCCTGAGTTCTTTGTTATCGGGCAGTCCCTCTAGTAGTGTCTAGTCTCACCACAGCCATAGCAGGCTTGATTTTCTTCAGCTCTGGGGATTTGGGAGATCGGTTGAGTCGGTGCCCTGCAGAAACGGATTGTGTGTCCCTTTCTGTGGCAATTCTGGCACTGCATTTCCCAGCACACTCCGGTGTGGTGATAGTTACACTTTCCACACTTCGGGAGGGTTCCAGCACACTTCGGGAGGGTTCCAACATATCGACTGGGAGGGTTTCACCAAGTCCCTTCTACAAAGATGATCTAACAAACAATGGGAGGTGTCCTTTCTGCCTTACTTCCTGTTCCATGTTTGGTTGTGGGCTTAGGGCAGATACACACAATTGATTGTTTGTTTACTCTGGGTTTTATATAACTTGTATCCATTTAGTACTCATAGAAAGGATTGTAGAGTCATTTTTAGTTATCTTTTATCGAAGCAGGAAATATAGGATTTTCTAGAGGAACAGACGAACTTTTCTAAAAAGAATTTTCAACATACTTACATCACTATAATCTTATGAACTCACCAGCTTAAATGTTGATCTACTCTTTCAAAATAACTTGTATTCTCAGGAGACCAGTAGACAGGTACGTGCACTGGGAATCAGAAGATGGAGCATAATAGCTTTACGTCTTGTTTTGTTATTTACATATGTATTCCATGTTATGTGAAACACATGCTTTGTAAACACTTTCTTTCTAATGAAATGGTTGTTTATTACTTCGATTACTATGATGCATGTCTTGTGATACTAGACATGACGTCCTCCACCCCCGAACGTTTCCGCCGTTCTGGTTTTGGGGTGTAACAGATTTGTATAGACTAACGGGAGCTACACAAGGTAACGGTGAAGAACCGTTACCCACTCCCGATGATTGATGATCTCTTCAACCAGCTACAGGGGACATCTTCGTTTTCCAAGATAGATCTGCGTTCAGGTTACCATCAGATGAGGGTCAGAGACGAGGATGTACAGAAGACTGCTTTCCGGACTCGCTATGACCACTACGAGTTCGTGGTGATGCCCTTTGGGCTCACCAATGCTCCTGCTGTGTTCATGGACCTCATGAACCGAGTTTGCAGACCGATGTTGGATTGGTCTTTGATCGTCTTCATTGATGACATCTTAGTTTACTCCAAGATGCAAAATTAGCATGAGAAACACTTGCGAGAGCTTTTGGATACCCTGACGAGGGAGAGCTTGTATGACAAGTTCTCCAAGTGCGAGTTCTGGTTGTGCGAGGTGCATTTTATGGGGCACCTTGTCAACCAAAATGGGATTTTGGTTGACCCGACCAAAATAGAGGTCGTGATGAGATGGGAGGTTCCGAAGTCTCCATCTGAGATTCGTAGTTTCCTTGGGTTAGAAGGCTATTACCGGAGGTTCATTCAGGACTTCTCCAAGATAGCAGTAACCTTGACCCGACTAACGAAGAAAGTCGTTGTCTTTCGTTGGGGGCCTGAGCAACAAGCAGCGTTCAAGACGCTGAAACGGAGGTTGTGCAAGGCGCCTATCTTAGCCCTACCAGAGGGCATGGAGGATTTTGTAGTGTATTGTGATGCATCCATCTCGGGTTTGGGTGTGGTATTGATGCATAGGGGGCACGCCATCGCTTACGCCTCACGAGGCGAACTACCCGACGCATGATCTGGAGTTGGGGGCGGTTGTTTTCGCCCTCAAGATTTGGCGGCATTACCTCTATGGGGTCCGTTGAACCATATACATGAACCACAAGAGTTTGAGGTACCTCATGGATCACCCAAATCTGAACATGAGGCAGCGTCGTTGGCTAGATGTGGTGAAGGATTACGACTGTGAGATCCTCTACCACCCAGGGAAAGCCAACGTTGTGGTCGATGCACTCAGCCATAAGGTAGCCTTGATCAGAGACATTTGCTTGAGGATGATGGTGGTGACTCCACTTTTGGAGTGGATCCGAGAGGTGCAAGTTGAGGGTATAGAAGGACAAGCATCGCAAGTGCGAGCGGATCATAGTCCAGGTGGCCTTGTTTGATTATAACAGTCGCGGGCTGCTGACCCTGCATGGGAGGATGTGGGTTCCGAATTAGGGCGGAGTGCAACAGATTTTGATGGATGACGCCCACATGTCCATATTTTCCATACATCCCGGGGCGAAGAAGATGTATAGAGATCTTCGCCCAGACTATTGGTGGCCCTGCATGAAGAGGGATGTAGCCTGGTACGTCGAGAGATGCCTGACCTGTAGGAAGGTCAAGGCGGAGCACCAGAGACCTCACAGAAAGACGTAGCTGTTGGATATCCCTGTATGGTAGTGGGAGGACATTACTATGGATTTCATCACGAAGCTTCCCAGGACCACACAGGGAGTGGATTCGATTTCGGTTATCGTAGATCGATTGACCAAGAGTGCCCATTTCATTCCGATCTAGGAGAGCATCTCGGCCGAGAAGCAGGCCGACATCTACATCAGAGAGGTAGTAGCTCGACACGGAGTGCCAGTTTCCATGATTTCAGATAGAGATGTACGATTCACTTCCAGATTCTTGAAGAAGTTTCACGACGAGTTGGGTACTCGTTTGCACTTTAGCACGACTTTTCACTCGCAGACGGATGGTGAGAGCGATCGGGCCATCCAGACTCTGGAGGATATGCTGCAGGCATGTGTCCTAGAGTTCGGTGGTAGCTGGGATACCTACCTTCACTTGGCAGAGTTTTCCTACAATAATATCTACCACGCGAGTATCCACCATCCTCCCTTTAAGATGTTGTATGGGAGTAAGTGCAGGACCCCGATATGCTGGGGTGAGGGTGGACAGAGGGTCATGGGAAGTATCGAGGTGGTACTCAAGATGACGGAGAGGATACAGTAGGTCAGAAAAAGGCTTTAGACTGCTCAGAGTCAGCAGAAGAGCTACATCAACAGACGCCGATCGGACCTGGAGTTCCAGGTCGGGGATATGGTTCTCCTGAAGATGTCACCTTGGAAAGGTGTCATCCGGTTCAAGAAGGGGGGAAAGTTGGGCCCTAGGTACATTGATCCTTTCAGGGTTGTATCCCAGGTAGGAAAGGTGGCGTATAGGCTGGATTTGCCAGCTGAGCTTCGTCAGATCCACAACACCTTTCATGTCTCCTAGTTGAGGAAGTGTCTGGTAGATGACTCTGTGGTGGTACCTCTAGAGGATATTCAGGTGGATGATAGCCTAAACTACATCGAGCGGCCGGTAGCCATCCTCGACATAAAGACGAATGATCTGAGGAACAAGAAGGTCGAGTTGGTGAAGGTTCAATGGCAACACCGCAAGGGAGCACTACCCCGAGCTATTTCCAGATGCAGCAGACTTTAAGGACGAAGTCTAAAATAAGCAGGGGAGATTTGAATGCCCGGTTCCTGGTATGTAATTTAATAAACAATTACTCATTTTTGCAAAGGGACTCGACGAGTCGGAGGCCCAAGACTCGTCAAGTAGAAATGAATAAATGGACATAGCACTTGAAGTCTACTCGACGAGTCGAGAGGCCTTAACTCGACGAGTAGGGCTGCCAGAGTGAAACCCTAATTTTCAGGGTTTGCACCCTATTTAAAGACCTTAATACCCCCATTGTGGCCTCCCTCATCGCCTCCCATAGTCCAGAAAACCCTAATTCGTGATCTTGAGCTTTGTGAGTGTGTGTGAATGAAAAAGAAGTGATTTGTTGGTGTTTTCTTGAAGGAGGGAAAGCTAGAAATGCTTGGTTGAAGGAAGGATCTTTGGATCCAGAAGAAGAACTCCATTTCTAGCTCATTTGAGGCTTTAAGGAACCATTTTTGGAACCGTTCATGGATGTAAGCATGTTTGGGGCTAAGACTTCAGGTCTAGAGCCTTTGAGGGACCCCATGGCATAAAGGTGTGAACTTTATGGCCAGGGGAGTCCCATGCATCATAAGAACCACTTTTTAGGGCTATTTGAGCTAAATAGCCCATGCATGAATGTAAATTTTGTAACTTTACGTGTTATATCGACCCTAGGAGGCAAGATCTATGTTTTGGATGCTTTAAGCCCGACTAAAATCGACCGGATAAGTTTAGACTTTGGGGGACTCGTCGAGTTGGGTCGTGGTTCCCCAACCTTTTATGTTACTAAACAAAATTTTTGATTCTAGAAGAGGACTCGGCTAGTAGGATGTGTTTATGGATTTAAGGATCAAAGAACTCGACGAGTCTGAGGATAAACTCGGCGAGTTGAGAACAAAATATTCCAACTGATATGAAGAGGAAATCGACGAGTTCAAGGATGAACTCGGTGAGTTGTGAGTGAAATACCTCGACTCTGTATAAAGGAGAACACAACAAGTCCAAGGAAGGACTCGACGAGTTCAAACGCAAAGTCTCGATTTTGTCATGAGGAGAAACCCGACGAGTTAGAGGATAACTTGACGAGTTAGATCGCGAGTTCGCGATTCCCTGAATCATGGAACTCGACGAGCTGACGGACTACCTCAGCGAGTTGAGTCAACCAAGATGTTGACTTGGAAGAAGGTTGACTTTGACCAGAGTGTTGACCTTTGACTTGACCATTGACCAGAGTTGACCCTTAAAGGGGTTATAAGTTTTAAAGAGTAATTATAAGAGATGTTATGTGTAGGAGTTTGAGGAGAGTTGATCCCAGCACCGAGGACATTTTAGCTACTTCACGACATTGAGGTGAGTTACCTTCCAGTAGAAGTGGGTGTAAGGCACCAAGGTCGACCCACTAGTAAGACTTATAGTAGGGATAATTGTCTTTGTGATAATTATCTGGTATGTTGCTATCTATTATGTTTATGTTCCAGTAACCTATGATGTTATGTGATACATGATAGAGGGGTAGGATAGGCCCCAGTACCGGTCGATAGGGCCAAAGGGGGATGCCAGCACCTAGATAAGCTAAGTAATATATGATTATATGTTTATGCACTAGGACGCTATGTGGTAGAGTAGGGGTGAAATAGTCCCCGATACCGGTCGAAAGCACCGAAGGGGTAGGCCAGTACCCTGATATGCTAGGTAAGGTACCGGTCGAAAGGACTGAAGGGGTATGCCAGCACCCTAATATGCTAGGCTAGGTACCAGTAGATAGGACCGAAGAGGTAGGCCAACACCCTGATATGCTAGGCAGTTACCGGTTGAAAGAGACCGAAGGGGTTGTCCAGTACCCGGATATGTTAGACAGTATGTATGTTATATGGTATGTGGTATGATGGGGGAACTCACTAAGCTTTATGGTTACAGTTTTCAGTTTTTGTTTCAGGTCCTTCTTCTTTGAAGGGAAAGGAGTCGGCACAATATTAGTGCATCACACACATGATTTCCGCACACGTGATTCTTGGGATTTATACTCTGACATTTTTATTATTTCATGATGTGGTTTTGAGACATGTGTTCTATCATTTTAATGAAATTAATTAACTTCATGATGTTTTCTTATAAATCATTTTCTAAATCGTTATATGAAAAATGAAATTTTTGGTCTTGAATTTTGGGATGTTACACCCTTAGATATTGGCTTTCGTGAATGAGGCCTACTAACGGTAAGTTTGACTAATCTTATACATACATACATATATATATATATATATATATATATATATATATATATATATATATATATATATATATATATATATATATATAATTATTAAGCTTTTAATATTATACACGCATAAGGGTTGTATTTTAAACTTTTAAAAACACTAGGGTTTTAGAATTTAACTTTTCAAAATTAAAACTTTTTAATCAAATTTTAAATTCCAAAACTTGAGGGCAAGTTTTGAAACTTTTTAAAACTTTCTAGATCAAATTTAAAATATATAAAATAATCATATAATTTTACCATTATCTAAATTTGACCTATTCCGATTTTATTTGGCAAGATAAATGCAATTCAAAATTTACAAATAATTAGTTTATCATATAATCTAGTAATTATCTTAAACTTTGACCATTATCTTCCAATTAGATTAGGATATCAATTACCATATTAGAAAATTCGAATTTTGACAGTAAAAATAGTTTTTGGTAATTATCCAAATCTAATTTAGGCTTAAAATTCGAAAATCCTGCAATCATACGAGCCAACTCGTCGAGTCCCACTATGCACTCGTCGAGTTCATCTCTTAGGGGCCAGAAATTGATTTCATTCAGCTTTGAACAATTAACCATGGCACCAAATACAACATAAAAACAGTTTAGTCTCTGATACCACTGTTGGGTTATGAACACTACAACATTCCAATGGTGTACATGCAACCATATTGCTTCAGATCTATTTTTTTCTCAAGTTATACATGCAAATCAAATTATCCATAGCAAGAACCCTAACTAGCATACAATTTTTGGAATTTGTAACATAAAACAAGGTTAGAAGAGTACCTTTTCCTTATAGCTTGTAGATCTTGACCTTTAAGAGCTTAGTGCCTCAATTGTTGCACCTCTAGTGAGTCACAAACACCAAGTAGCAAGTTGGAAGAATATGAGATAGGTTAGGAGGCTCTAAAATTTCGCTAGGATTTCCTCTATGGATCAAGTTGGCCGAAATTTGGAGTCCTAGAGGTTCCTTATATAGTTCAGCTCCTTAGGGTAATCTACTTGGAAACCCTAATTACCTTGCTTAGGCCCTAAGCAACATATGGATCCCTTATGGTAAGCCTATGGATGAAATCTATATGGAATTTCACATAGTTTTCGTCCACCCTATACCAATAGGGTCCATTACCCAACTTTGCAACTATTAGATAATTTCAATACCAGTCCCTTTAATTCAATTAGTCTCTTTTGCTCATCAAATTAATTTCTGATCAATACTAATTACATAATATGATTTCTCAATTAATATATTATTCCTATTATATTAATAAGTGATAATTATCCTATTTCTCCATAATTCATCCAGTCAAGTTGCTATGGTGAAGGCAACCCAAAAGGATCATGCTACTATTGGGTCAAGTACATACCAATTATAGTTACGGGCTAAGACACCTAATCCAACATCTTGATAATACATGATCTTTCCAATCTCCTACTTGCACAAGACTCATATTAGATTGATATAGACAGTGGTGAACGTCTAGCAATATTTTCACTGCCCCCAACAACATATGACGTTATGTCATTCTATCAATGCGTAATTACCTAGAAGTTCAAAGCTACAATCGGTGTATAAGGTAAGTTATCAGTTATCCCTTTGCTACACACATCATCTTGAACATGAGACATGAATCACAGTCAATTTCATTTAAGTTTTCTACTTTTAATCTGGCCTTAGATGTCTAACTCTCAATGAATAAAAGAAAAATAAATCTCATCTTGACTACATAGGCCTCTTGCATGTCTCTCATTATACCTGGAAATGGCTTTTATAACTGTCTGTTTAAAAAACAACATATGAATACATTAAGGCATAACACTCCCCATAGTCAAGTACCATATACAAATCTCATGTATTAAGGATACACATATATTACATTTATCAAGTATCATTCATGACAACGATCCATGAAGTGATCTTGAACGGGTCTATCTAATACTTTCTCTAGCAAGTACCTAGGAAACTGGATACAACACTTTTTCAACCATTCCAATAACACTTTTTCAACCATTGCAATTCTTATTAGTCTTACTTCATTATTTCTCCCACAATGATAACTGACTATGGATTTTAGAGTGAATAAATTGATTCAAGGATTAAACATCTTAATATAGAACTTAAACAAGTAATTAATGAGAAAG
This sequence comes from Lactuca sativa, assembly GCF_002870075.4. Lineage (NCBI taxonomy): Eukaryota > Viridiplantae > Streptophyta > Magnoliopsida > Asterales > Asteraceae > Lactuca > Lactuca sativa. The sequence goes on from NC_056624.2 coordinate 59,929,404, forward strand.
AACATATTCCATATACATCAAAATCATCACATTAGTTGATGTCTTAAATATTTATAACAAGCAATAATAAAAAAATGATCAAATCTAATCATTAGAATAATGAAGTCTGATCCCTCGAGCGTGACCTTCAAACTTGGCATGAGGAAGAGGCTTCGTGAAAGGTCCACCAAATTTTGATTTGTGTGTACTTTGGGAATACTAATTTCATCATCTTCAACTTCATGTCGAATGTAGTTGAATCTCCGATTAATGTTCCTGGTCTTCTTATGTGATCTTGGATCTTTGGCCAAAGCAATAGCACCCACATTGTCATAGAAGATTTATAGGGGATTCCGAATAGAATGAACAACGCCTAGATCTCCAATGAATTTCTTCACCCAAGCAGCTTCTTGTGTAGCTTCTAAGGCAACAATGTATTTAGAGTTCATAGTTGATTGCGCAACAAAACTTTTCTTGGAGACCGTCGATCCCAAAGCCTGAAGCGTCACATTCAACTTGAAATACTTCATTAAAATTAGGGAAAACCAAAACAGGAGCAAGTATGAACCTTAGTTTTAATTCATCAAACATGTTTCCTACCTCTTTAGTCCAACAGAACTTCTCTCATTTCATACACTCTGTCATAGGGGCAATAATAGTATTAAAATTCCGGATGAAACAGCCGTAAAATGAGGCTAACACATGAAAACTACGAATATCATGGATCGTAGTGGGTGAAGGCTAGCTCGAGATGGCTTCAACCTTCGATTCATCCATCCGTATTCCATTGCATGAAACTAAGTATCCAAGAAAGATAACTTTGTTAGTAAGAAAATGAAACTTCTTTCCATTGGCATACCGTTTATGCTCCTACAAGACCTCAAAACCTGTCGAAGGTGTGACACATGTTGCTCGACATTCTTGTTGAAAACCAAAATGACATCAAAATAAATGACAACAAAGTGACCTATAAAAGGTTTGAAAACATGGTTCATCAGACGCATAAAATTACTTGGTTCATTTGATATTCCAAAGGGCATCACCAACCACTCATATAGCATGTCACATGTCTTAAAGGCAATTTTCTATTCATCACTTGGTCTCATGCAATCTGATGGTATGCGATCCGTAAGTCAATTTTGGAGAAAACCGTTGACTCATGCAATTGATTGATTAAGTCATCAAAACGAAGAATAGGGAATCGGTATTTAATGGTTATTTTATTGACAACTCTACTATCAATGCACATACGAAAGTTGCCCCCTTGTTTAGGAACTAAAGAAGCTGGTATGGCACACAAACTCACACTCTCACGTATTAGTCACTTCTCAAGTAGTTTGATGACTTAGCGGTGTAACACTTCAAATTCTTTCGGATTCATGCGGCAGGCGGGTTTGTTTGGGATAGTGAAGTCTAGTAAAAAATCTATGCAATGTTGAATCTTCCTCATTAAGGATAAGCCAAGTGTAATATCTTTTGGAAAAACGTCTATAAACTCGTCAATTAATGGTTGGATGAGATCTGGAATAGTTGGGAAAGGCCATTTTCTTCTGTTACTACTAGAGCATATACAATGGGTTGCGAGGTGAGCGTGGTTAAACCCATGTATTCTATTTTTGATAGAAATAAGTTGTCAACAACACTTTCTCTTGTGTCGAGAGGTGCCAAGACTATGTTAATCATGTCCTTCTTGAAACTATGTGTATTCAAAAACCCGCCGTGTTTGGTTCTTCGATCGTATTGCCAGGGTCTCCCTAATAACACGTGACAAGCATCCATGGGAATTACTTCGCACCAGACTTCATCTTTATATTTTTTTCCAATTGAAAATTGAAATAAGCAACATTTACTTACTTTGATGACATTCCCTTTTTTAACCATGTGAGTTGGTATGGTTCTGGATGGTTTTCCACGTTGAGACCTAATTTCTCCGCCATCGTTGTTGCTACCATGTTGTCATAGCTTCCCCCATCAATTATGATGCTACATATCTTCCCCTTTGCTAAAAGTTTGTGCGAAAAATGTTGTTTCACAACCATGTACTATCATCGGCTGTTTTCAAAACTTCGACATTTAAGACACGTTGGGTAACTAAAACGTCGCCACGATCCGCATACATAACCTCAATTTCACTCTCGTCACTTTCCTCTTTCTTTTCGGTATTGTACACATGAACCGATTATTCCACCAATGTAACTAATTGTTTGTTTAGGAAATCTCTAGCAATAAAGGATACGAGGAGCGGTTGGATTGATGATAGGACTTGTTGAGGTGTTGAATTTAGAGTTAGTTGTCTTGTGGGTTGGTGTCATTGGTGATCGTGAAGAGGTTATAAACATGATGCCTCCTGGTTTGACTTAGTTCTCTAACTGTTTTGTCCACCTTTAAAGATAAGCGACATACATCCTCATACATCATATACTGTTGGAGATGAATGATATATGCAATTTCAGGTTTAAGACACCATAAAATCGAGTAATAACATGTTAATCTTCTTCTTTGGTAGCACAACACATTCTAAGTTGATCAAATTCTACGATAAAGTCTTCAACAGAGGAACCCATTTGGGCAACATTATGGTAATCTAGAAAGGCTTTTTGCTGGTGCTTGACACGAAGGAACTTGCCTTGTAGTAGCTTCTTCATCTTTGACCAAGTCACGACTTTAGTCTTATTGTCGCTCTAGCATCGTTTTTTCTCGTGTTCACACCAAAGTGAAGCAGACTTTCAAAGCTTTAAGACCACAAACTTTACTTTAATTGGGTCGGAGACATCTTTGAGATCAAAAACTCGCTCCACCGTGTTTACCCAATCAATAAAGTCATCTGGATGGGTCTTACCATCAAACCAAGGAATCCCAATCTTCATTCCAAAGGCGTTGTATCTCTAGCCATATCGTCGGTATATTTCAAAGGCGTTGTGTCGGGGGCGCCGAAAGGGTTCTCTTCTTCATCTTCAAAGTTGAGTTTCGAACCTGTTACCTCCGAATTTCCTTCCTCATGTCGCAGCTCCAACTCTCTTACTCATTATTGAAATCTTTAAATTTTGATATCACGTGGATCAGGTTGCTCACCGTCGTTTCCTCCATCAACGTTTCTGTGAGTATTACATCTATCACGTCCGACCATTTTAAAGACAACATGTTTGCTTTGGTACCAAATGATGCAAAAACTTACCAGTTCAAATGGTCAAAACAACACAAGGTAAAGAACGATATCTAAAGATCTCAGTAAATTTTATTCTCAATAATCAAAATCATCAAATCCTCTATGAAACAAAAACATACTTATAGTGAAAATAGAATTACCCGTGGAAAAAAAAAAGGAAAGTAACTAAAATATTCCTAGGATTTCGATTAGAGATATACTCCATAAATAGAGATAATCTAGTAATAAAAATCTTTATTATTAAAATAAAGAAAGAAATAAACTAAAACGGGACAAAATAAGCAAATATTAGGTTGTGATCGGATGCCCTGCATCAACATAGATCACCCATTCATCATGTTACACCTAATCCTTACATATATGGCTGATAATTATGAACAACACTGATGAATAGTGAAGTCATATTAGACTACATATTAAGATCCTATGTATCTATGTTTTAAAGATACATGATATTACTATCTTAGAGTTGCTTTATGTTAGGCCGCAAAGTAATCTCTCTAAGAAGAATGCCCGAATATGGAGGTTTAAATATATTTATATGTAAGATGCAATAAACATTTAAATGGAACACAATGATGTACTATATGAAAGTACTTGCTTTATAGAATATTATTAAGATCTATATAATAATAATAATCATTACATCATAAGAATGCATATGCATCAACTCCTTAGTTATTGAATTATCAAGTACACTCAAGTTAATTCATTGCAAATCTGCGCATAGGCCTTAGTATAACAATCATGCTTCATCTGCGTCATAGGCCTAGTGAACGGATTAGTTAGATACTCATATAATATAAATTTGTTGATGATATTCTCCTTAAAATCACAAATCTTAACTGCAAACATGAATCAAATATTATGGTTGGGAAGTTTGCCTCATTGTAACTCTTTTCTTTGAACTTTTCCTAGCTAATCTTACAGCAAGAACATGTATGTCGTGTTTTTTGAAACTTTTGAGATAATTATGTCTTTTATCCAATAATCATTGGTATATTTAGCTTTGATATTGCCTCATGCTCGAGGCATACTACACATCGTCATATATATATATATATATATATATATATATATATATATATATATATATATATATATATATATATATATATATGGGAAAAGTGAATATACCTAACAATCTTATATAAGCTTATATATATATATATATATATATATATATATATATATATATATATATATATATATATATATATATATGGGAAAAGTGAATATACCTAACAATCTTATATAAGCTTAGGTACTAACCACATCATACTACGTAATTTTGTATCATATTTGCATTGTAATCACCCAAAGTTCTTAAAATTCAACCTCATAACTTGATTGCTTCCAAAATCTTTAGACTTTCACCGTTATCTTCCTTCAAATGACGTCTTTCTATCAGAGACCCTCTGGTGGGCTTCATATACTACTGTTACAAATCAAATGGTGTAGGAGGAATACAATAGTAAATGTCTGAAAATCTTGGAAGTAAATCAAGTTAAGGGTTGAAGTTTAAGAACCTTAGACGATTGCAATGGAAATATAATGCAAAACAATGTAGTATAATGTGGTTAGGTACCTAAGCTTATATAAGGTTGTTAGGTATATTCACTTTACCCTATATATATATATATATATATATATATATATATATATATATATATATATATATATATATATATATATATATATATGGAAAAGTTCAATAGAGAACCATAATTATGGGTTCGTCAAGGAACCAAATTTTTTTTTTTCAATTTCTAGAGCTTATTCTTTATCGAAAAAAAATCTAAAAATATCTAAATTCATATATTAACATTGTGAATGTGAAAAATATTTTTCGGATTCACCATGTGAATCCGGATTCACGTTGTGAATTTTCGAAGATTCACATTGTGAATTTGACGTAAAAAAAAAATCGAATTTTATATCATTGGAAAAAGGATAAAAAGTAATTTCTGTATTTTTAGTTTTTTTATATAAAAAATAAGTTCTAAAAGTTGAAAAAAAAAATGGTTCTTTGGTTCCTTGGTTAATTATGGTTCTCTATTCAACCTCACCCTATATATATATATATATATATATATATATATATATATATATATATATATATATATATATATATATATATATATATATATATATATATATATATGTTCGACAAAACTACAAAATTAGTCCCTATGGTTTGCGAAAAACTGTGGATAGGGTCCAAAAAGTTTTCAACTTGCATGAAAGGTCCAAAATCAAGAAATTCCTTTGATTTTGGTCCAAAAAAAAATTAAAAAGACGATTATGCCCTTTTATTTTCCTTTTTATATTTATTCTAATAGTGTTTTATATTAAAAATAAAAAGAAAATGAATAAATTATCCCCCACCCACCCTTCACCATTCTCTCTCTCTCTCTCTCTCTCTCTCTCTCTCTCTCTCTCTCTCTCTCTCTCTCTCTCTCTCTCTCTGCAATTTAAACTAGATACACACTGTTTGATCTTGAGAAGGAATTAACAGAATCAAAACAAAATGAAGAAGATGTGAAGCTAAAATTACGATTGACAGAACAAGTCGTGTTTATCATGGAAAAAGCAGCAGAAGTCGTTTGGGGTCGATTTTGGAAGCCGAGAATGCTTTTGTTGTGCTCAATATCAACACATTCAATTTATTCTGAATAGGTTCAATCACAGAGAAGATGGATTTAAGTTAAAACTTGAAAACTGTATCAAATTATTGAACACAAAAGACGCTTTAATCGAGAAACTCGATAGAAAAATCACCCAACTTGTTGCAGATAATCTTGAAATTTTAAGTTTGAGAGAAAAATCCGAGTCTCTAGAAGAACAATTCAACGAATCAAAATCTAACCTGAAGAATGTGAATTCAACAAAGGAATCAATTAAAGAACATGTAAGAAAAATAGAAAGCATTATAAAGTCATTAAAAGATAAATCTTACACAACAGAGGCTAGGGCTAAAACAACCAAAGGGAAGGTAGCTCAATTGACCGATTCAAACATTAAATTAACTGACGAATTAGGGTTTCCGAAAGGAAGCCATGAAAGCATCTCCAAGAAGATGACTATACTTGAAAAACAATCGAGAGAACTCGAGCTTCGGTTATAAAATGCAAAGGGGTCTTCTGAATCATTCAAGAACAACAAAACGTGATGTATTCTATACTAGTGGCAGTGGAAATGAAATCCAACTTTTTATTAATAATCTCTTCATTCACCTATCTCTTCTTCTGAAGAACACCATCTTTAGAACCAGAGAAAAATTGGTAGAGGAGGATGTCGTCCCTAAGCAATTGAACCGGAAGAAGAGGGTAATTCGTACCCTAGGATGTAGAATGATTTTGTAGTAGGTGTAAAAATGGGAAAAACCAAAAGAAATGTTGAATGATTTTTGGGAGGGATGGTCGTAGAAGCTGAATTAGGTGATTGTTTGTCACACCCCGAACCAGACGGCGGAAACGTCCGAGGGCTGTTGTGACTCAATTGAATACCATCACAGTGAATATACATGAAACATAACATCATTCATCACCATGCATTGAAATAGTACAACCGGTAGTGTTTACATTTAGTACATTGTTTCATAACATTACATTCCCAAAAAGTAGACTGTTCGATACTAGTTAAACAAACAACAAGACATCACTGAGTACATTTTCCCCTTCGATTTACCTGTTACCTGAGAATACAAGTATTTTGAAAAACGTCAACATATGAAATGTTGGTGAGTTCATAAGTAATGTTTGAAACATAATGTTTTGTATTGTTTTGAAAACCACCAGAAAATCCGATATTTTCTGAAAAGAGTATCGTGTAAAAAGTGTGAAGATCCGTAAGTATGCTTGTTTGTTTCTATAAATGTAAAAAAAAAAATTGTTAGACTTGGTATGCATCTTGTAGGTGTATGAATTGAAAACCCTAGGAAAACCCGATGTTTTCCTAATACTTTGAATTACGCGTTTTATATCTTGTTATACCGTTGTGACGTGTGTATTCGATAATTCCAGGTGACATTGGATTAATTATGGATTGTGAATTGTTATAAACACGCATTAATGAAAACGACTAGTTTACAACTATACAAACGATCCCTTAGGCGTCGTCCGTACTATTCACTTAATCCAACCACCCTGACTCCCCATAGCCCCACAACTAAGGAGAAAAGAGGGTGTGAAGCCCCCGCTATTTCTATAAGTCGTTCAAGGCTATCGTGAATGCGAAAGGCCCTTGGCCCGAATCGCATTGGTGAATTCTCGACTTTGCTAGCAGTACCAAAATACCCTTGGGGCCCAACAGCACAAAAGCCATTGAAAGTCCTTTTGCATGGAATTAGGTCATGTAAAACCCAACAACATGTAAGCAAGTTTCCTTTGGGCCTAAAGATCGTGTCATTGGGCTAGCTAGGCCCAACAAGCACGATTTGAAACTTTCGGGCCCAAAGATGGGGTATCGACGTCTGGTGAATTCCCACGTGTGTATTGACTTCCCGTAATTTCAGCGTGTGTATTGTAGTATCGTCGTGTATAGATTTTTGATTCATTATTGATTCGAGACCGAATCAATTCGTTTGGTAACGATTTTTGGTGTTGAAGGTGTATTATGTTACGTCGGTAGTCGTGGTACTAGTATTTCATCATAACGGATTTATTGTTTAAAACATTAGAATTTTTACTTTTTGCAGCCCCTTTCTTTTGGATAAATTTTCAATTTTTGGCCCTTTGTATAAAAGAACTTCCGTTTTAGTCCTTAAACCATTTTTCTTGACACTTTAGTATCAAAACTTATTGAAAGGGTATTTTTCAGCTCAAGTTTATTTGAAAAACAGTTTTAGTCCCTCAAGATGATGTTTTCTCGGCTGAAACCTCAATTTTCGCAATTTTTACATTTTTGGCCCAAAATAGAAAATTTTTGCATCTTTAGTCCCTTTTGAATATGAAAAGTATTTTTAACCCTTGAAACGGACTTGGAGCACTAGTAGTCCTCTGTTTTACAGAAAAATACAGATTCAGCCCCTCTAGTTTGAAAATCTCGCAATTTGGGCCTTATTGGGCCGAAAAGTGCATTTTTGGCCCATTAGGTTTAAAAATTTCCATTTTAGTCCTTCAAAAGAGTAATTTTCCAGAAAATACATTTTTGAAACTGTTTTAACTCATCTCAACCATCAGAATTTGTATTTTGACATTTTGGGCCCTTTAACTTTATATTTTTAACATTTAAAGTCCAAAAATGGGATTTTAGCCCAAAGGAGTTCATATTAACCAACTTGGTTATTTTTCTAGAGTTGATTTGTATGAAATAATATGATTTATGCTTATTTCATTCAACATAATGTAGATCTCGGTTTTGAGTTCCTTTTTGACTAGATCCAACACCATAATCACATAAGAACATGTAAATAAACATAGAAATCACACAAAGCATACATACACTCATAGATCTACACATTTGCTTGTATTCTCCCCCAAAAAAAACTTATAAAAACCGAAAAATAGGGGGTATGAAGCTCACCTTTGGGTGTGGTTTCGGCTTTTGGAAGAAGGTGAGAAGAAAATTTGGCCTTAGTACCTCTCCTTGGAAGATCTCGAACTTAGAGGGTTTCTAAGAGAGTGATCAAGATTTTTACATGGATTAGAAGGAGATTTTGATAAAACAAAATACATAGATCATAGATCCAAACTTGGTCTTACCTTAGGTGAAGAATTTGTGGAGATATCTTCTTGAAAGCTCCTTAGATCTCGAAATTATGGAGGAGAAATGAGAGAGTTTCTTGAGAGAAAAATGAGTGAAATGTGTGTGTGTGTGTGTGCTTGAAAATGGCCGAGAGAAAGAGAGAGAGGGAGAAGAAAAGAAGTGCTTGCATGGGAAGATGAGATTGCATGGATGTTTGAAGTGCAAAAGCTTAGATATCCACCATATAAAAATGAGTTGGCAAGTAAAGTCAACCCTTCTTCTTGGGCTTGCCTTGGGCCAAGAATGGAGAGGGAAAAAAAGATTTTTGGGCTTTATTGCCCCTAAGCCCATGCTAGAGTTAGGTTGAATGATTGTTGGCCCTATAAAATATAAGTGTGATTTTTATACTTTGTTGGGCTAGTTTAAGTTAATTATGGTTCATAATGGTTCATAATATTTAATTCATTTCATTCTAGGCCCAATGTGGCCCAAAATGTTGGAATAAATGAAAGTGAGTCCAATTAGAGCCCATTTAAGAGTTCTAAGTCCAAGATGGTCAAATTGGAAGCTTATTGGTCCATTGGGCCCAATAAGGAAGTCCTAGACTAAAATGGACCTAAACAAGAACTTCTAGGGTTCCCAATTGCTTGTTGAGTATTTTGTAATGCTTGTATGATGTATTTGATTGCAATTTTGTTGTCACAGAGTAAGCATCATACATGCCCTTATGTTTTTGATTCGTAATTTTACTTAAGTGTTGTAGTTACAAGGCACAAAATTTCTAGTTGTGACATCATCCCCCTGTTAGAGGGAATTTCGTCCCGAAATTTTGTTTGAAAGCTAGATTTGAGAATGCTAGAATAGGTGAGGGTACTTTTGCTTCATTTGATCTTCGCGTTCCCACGTGAATTCTGGCCCACACTTTGTGTTTCACCTTACTTTCACGATCGGGATGCGACTTTGCTTAGTACGCTTCACCTCCCTGGATCAAAATCAAAAGAATTTCTTGATTTTGGACCTTTCATGCAAGTTGAAAACTTTTTGGACCCTATCCATGTTTTTTCGAAAACGAGATTGGACCAATTTTGTAGTTTGTCTATATGTTCAAATGAAAACCTTTCTTATTTTGAGAACAAATTAGAACATTTATCGTTCCTGCATCTACCCTACCTTATTCCCACCCAATCACCCACCCACAGTGAAAGTTGGATGTCTCTTTTTACTTTCACAATGGAAGCTGGACCACCACTGAGCACCGAACAACCACCGCCAGAGTCATCGGACCAACACTGCTGGAGTCACCCGAACTTCATCGGAATCACCTGTCGTTGCCTCTCAACTTTCCCCTGGACTTCTCTACTCCTCCAACCATTGAAACCATGTCCAGCAAAAAGGTTTCTGATGTGGTTTCCGACCGGCTGCCTCCTCCATTCCTTTCAGATATGATTTTACTCTGTACTATTTGATGGTATTTTCTCTTGTCTTATTTCTTTCCATAGAGGGACTAAAAGTCAAAAATGTTCATTTATTCTAAGGGGTACATCGTCTCCATATCCTTAATCCCATCTTTCTATCTATAATATTTTATTTTCTGAATTGAACGAGTGAAAAAAGGATGTATCTAACGTTATACTAACGTAAAAAAAGGTAGGGAAAAGAAAATGCATAGAAGGTGCTCGAATAAATGCTTGAAAGAAAAACACCCCCATGTATTATATTTAACCTTATATACTATACTACTATAGTGTTTGCACCAATTTTACAATATTTTATCACTCTTTGTTGTAGAGAAGGAGAATAAACCTTTGGCCCTTCCATAAACATGCAAATACTAATGGAAGCTTTCAGTCAAGGGATGTCAGATCTTAATAGTCGCTTTGTATGTCTAAAATTCATGCTATAAAGTGTTGATTTGAGGTATAATTGTTATTCTTTTGGCATTTCCCCTTTTTTTTTTTCCTACAGTGGCATCGATTTCAATTTTTGACACATAAGGGTTACCTGTGGATTTATAAGAAAAAAAATGATGTTATTAAGCTTGTTAATTAGTTCGAGAAAGATGGAAAATTTAGGTTTTATTCATACTTTTTTTTTAACTTTCTAACTAGATTATTCTTTATCCATATTATGGAAATAATCATACGATGCACTCTTTTCTATTGTGGGAATAACTACAAATATTATTTTATCTTCACTTTGATCTTGTTTATGCATTACGTGCTTCTACCATCATAGGTTCTAATATATTGTTATCTAATTGAAACTTCTTATATATTATGCTATTATGTGGTGTTATTTGGATTAGGATTTTTTTAGAACATGAACTGCTTTCTACAAAAAGATTGATTGTATGAATAAACCCTCAAAATTTGTCTCTTCATTTTAACCAGGTAAACTATTTCTCAATTCCGTTTATCTTATATTATGAATTTATGATTTTGGATCCACTATTCAAGCAAAAAATGGTGTTTGGAGTTGGTTTAGTTTGACAATTTGTTGACTGTTGTAGAATCCAACTTGGTTGTTTATTAATAGAACACCATAAGTGATTTAAAAGCTCTTATGATCAATTTTCCCAAATCTGTCCTCCAACTTCTAAAATTCTTGAAAGTCAATAAGAACTCCTAAAAATCATGAGACTTAGTTTTCTGGAAATCTTAGTGTGTCTAGTTTCTTCAAACTTTAAATTGCATTTCGAAATTCCAAATCCTTGAGGGGTAAAATTGGTAATATTCTCAGGCTGGTCCATGTTGTCACATATTTTATTCATTGTCTTCAAAAAATCATAATAAATTCATTAGAACTCCAAATGCCAAAATTCCAAATCCTATACTTAGATATGGATGTATAGTTTCCAACATATAAAGGTACTGATGTAATTCTTAGTAGATTGGTACATTTTATTCCAAGAGTGTTGAGTGGTCCAGAAAATGACAACTTAAAATTACTAGCTTGTAAATTTAACATAAAATCAACCAAAAATCATTAGAACAAGAACTTTATATTTCTGAAAAGATAAAAGGGGAACTTTACCAATATTATTTTATCGAAATTTAATAATGGGTTGAAAGGTAAGAAAATAGATCCCAAAAGAGCACTACAATAAAAGAGAAAATACAAAAATATATACATAAGTTTTATAAGAGTAATACAACAAAGCACAAGCTAAATAATGTTATAATTGTTGTGTAGGTTCTTGGAAAGGAAAGGATCCATCTTGCTCATGCTAGCTAATTTTCAAGTTCAAGGAGGTGAGTTACACTAACTCTCCTATTATGTAGGTATTACTTGTTTTATGTTATTGTTCACGGATACCCTAATCCGGTAGAGTGAACAAGGAAAGGTAGAATGTAATTTTTTTCTAGTGAGACAAGCAAACAAGATTCATTTATGTGTTCTCGATTTGTTAATTATTCTCATGTATTAAATCGCATGTTATCATATGATCTAATCACATATGACTTATATGTACAAGATTCATTTTGTGTTTTCGATTCAATAGTTGTTCTTTGTCCCTATTAATCGTATGTGATTAAATACATAAAATGACATATAATTAAATACATGATAACAACTATTGAATTGAGAATGTGAATTTGAATCTTATTCACATAAATAATATGTGATTAGATATGTATAATCACATGTGATTAAATACACGAGAACAACTATTGAATCAAGAACATGAAAATGAATATTTTCGACATAAATCATATGTGATTAGATACATATAATAACATGTGATTATGTGTATCTAATCACATATGATTCATGTGGCTAAGATTCATTTTCGTGTTCTCGATTCAATAATTGTTTTTTTTTTCACTCTAATCACATATGATTTTATTTGGAAAAAACGAATATTGTCTATATAAATCATATGTGATTAGATACATATAATTATATACACGATAAAAAATATTGAACCAAGAACATTAAAACAAATCTTTATCCAAATTAATCATTTGTAATTAAATACATCTAATCACATGTGATTATATGAATCTAATCACATATGATTTATGTGGACACAATTAATTTTTGCTTTGTCGATTCAATAGTTGTTCTCATTTATTTATCACATGTAATTATATGTATAATCGTATGTGATTAAGTACATGAGTACATCCGATTAAATACATATAATCACATGTGATTATATATATCCAATCATATATGATTTATGTGGATAAGATTCATTGTCACATTCTTGATTCATTAATTTTTCCTTGTCAACTGTAACCATATGTGATTAAATACATATAATGACATGTGAGTATATGTATCTAATCACATATGATTTATGTCGACACAAAATAATGATGTCTATATAAATCATATGTGATTAGATATATGTGATTTTATACACGAGAACAACTATTGAATCAAGAACACAAAGATAAATATTGTCCACATATATCATATGTTCTTAAATGCATATAATCACATGTAATTACATGTATCTAATCACAAAGAATTTATGTGGAAAATATTCATTTTCGCATTCACGACTCAATTGTTGTTCTTGTGTATTTAATTCCATGAGATTATATGTATCTAATCAGATATGATTTTTATGGACAATATTCATTTTCACATTCCCGTTCAATAGTTGCTCTTATACATTTAGTCACATATGATTTATGTACACAAGATTCATTTTCGAGTTTTTGATTCAATAATTTTTCTTTTTCTACATTAATTATATGTGAATAAATGTATACAATCACATATAAATAAATACAAAAGAAAAAATATTGAATCAAAAATGCGAAAATGAATATTATCGATATAAATCATATGTGATTTGATACATATAATAACATGTGATTAAATACATGTGTACAATTATTGAATTGAGAAAAAATTATGAATATTGTCCACATAAATCATATATGATTAGGTACATATAATCACATGTGATTATATGTATTTAATCACATATGATTTATGTGGACAATATTCGTTTTTGCATTTTTAATTCAATAGTTGGTCTCGTGTATTTAATCAAATACGATTTATGTGAAAGATATTTTTTTATCACGTTCTTGATTCAATAAATCATATGTGATGAAGTATATATAATCACATGTAATTATATACACGAGAATAACTATTGAATCAAGAACATTAAAACAAATTATGTCGGTGTTAATCATATGTGATTTAATACTTACAATCACATGTGATTAAATATATGAGAAAAATTATTGAAACGAAAACTCAAAAATGATTATTGTTCATATAAATCATATGTGATTGGACATTGTGGGTGGAGGTGATGGTGGGGGGTGGTGGTGATGAGTGGTGGTGGTCAGTGGTGATGGGTTGTGTGTGGTAGTGGTCGGGGGTGTTGAGTGGTTGAAGCGGGTGATGGTTGGGAGTGGTGGTGATGAGTGGTGGGTGGTGGTTGGTAGTAATGACATGTAGTGGTCATAAATGGTGGGTAGTGAGTGGGTGGTAGTGATGGATGGTGGAGGTAAGTGGCTGTTTGTTGTGGTGGGTGGTGGGTGGGGATGATGGGGGCGGGTGGTGGCGGCCGGTGGTTGTGATCGGTGGTGATGGATGATGGTCATGGGTGGTGGTGATGGTAGTGGTAGTGGTGTCGATTGGTGGTGATGAGCGGTGGGTTGTGGTGTCGAGTGGTGGTGATGGGTGGCAGGTTGTAGTTGGTGGTAGTCGTGTTCATAATGGAGTGTAATGGCTAGGTGGTAGTGATGAGTAGTGGAGGTGGGTGGGTGGTGGTGATGATGGCGGGTGCTGAGTGGGGGTGATGGTGGCGAGTGGTGGTGGCCGGTGGTCATGGGTGGTGATAGTGGCAGGTGGTGGTCATAGTGGTGGGTGGGTGGTAGTGATGGGTGGTGGAGGTGGATAGTGGTGACTGGTGGAGGTGAGTGGCGGTGACGGGTGGTGGTGGTTTATGGTATTCTTTGGGTGGTGAATGGTGTTGGTTAGTGGGTTTTTCTTTTTTGTTTTTTTACTTATTTATTGGTTTATATTAATATTATATGGTATTTAAATTTAAAAATAATTATGTGGTCAAAATTTGTTCTCAAATGTTTTTGCAATAAGAAATGTTCTCGATTGAACACATCTTATATATATATATATATATATATATATATATATATATATATATATATGTAACGCCCGTAGATCCGGACTAGTCAATGAGAGGCAATAGGGGTTTCGACAAAAGATCATTTAGAATAAATAATCTTAACCAAGTTGTAGAATATGTCACAAGGTTTCCGTGCATATAAAGAACGCCGAAATCCGAGTTATAACGAAGAAGTTATGACCCGTCGAAGTTTCGCGTCGGAACCGGCACGACACCGGGAAGCGTAAATAGTGAATTTACGATAGAGCGAGATTTAGCCTTAGCAATCTAAAAAAAAGTCGTAGAATATGTTAAATTAAGAACATCGATAAAAAGAATGCCCAAATCTGACTTTGTATGAACAAGTTATGATTTTTCGAAGTTTCGAACTAGCAATGTACAGCCCGAAATTCGAATATTAGATCGAGCGGTTTTTAGCCGACACGACTTGAACGAGAATCGAAGATCTCGTTAAGAGTAGCGTAGCGAGAAAAAGATGGGTGAAAACGGACATCGGATGAAGAAGTTATGAGGATTTAATGGACCAATCTTGTCCCGGCCTGTTAATAATAAAAAATTTAAAATCGAGCCAAAATTAGCCAGCAAAGTCTAAACGAAAGTTGTAGAGTATGTTCCCACCTTCGCGTGGATATAAAGAACGTCAAAAACGGAGCTCGTATGCGAAAGTTACGATTTTTAGAAGTCGAGAATGAAATTTGCGAAGACTGTTGCTAGATCGATGACGTGGCAGCACCACAACCGTCCAATGATGGTCTCAGAAGTCGCTTCGGATTGCGACACGCCACCCTCGCATTACGCCCAACGTCCGAGCTCGGGTACGCGGCGCGTACGCCTTGCACTCCTCGGTCCAGCTTGAGCCACGTCTCCCCACCGAAGCTTCGACATCTGCCAGTCTTATCCGACGAACGCGCAGCGTACAACCTTCGGTACGCCCAGCGTAGACCGAAGGCTCGCACTATAAAAGGCAGCGAAGGCTGCCGACTTTGTTGCACATTTTCCACTCTCTCTCTAGATTACTTTCTCTCTCTAAAGCTCCAAACCACCCCTAAGCCCTAGTTAAGCCCCTTAGCTCCCGAGGGAAGCCCCGAGGCTCCCGGAGTCCCGAGAAAAAGAGCCTTTCGGTTTCGAAACGTGCTCCAATTAAGTTCCGGTTTTTGATAAAATTCGCTGTAAGTGTGCTACGCTTACGCAATTTTTAATATAGCTTTCAAATAATTATAGGAATGTTATTAGGTCCTTAAAATAATTATTTGGGCTATTATTATGAGTTATATTGAGTGTTATTAACGCTTAATAATAGTCAGACTATTAATTTGTCGCTGTTATCGTTAGACTAAACCCTAGTGGTATTGGTACTAGGTTTTATCGATGGAAAATTGTTTTAAGAGTATCGAAGGGCTGTCCGAGTACTGAGTCACCACCTACTCAGGTGAGTGCATAGTCCCTTTCATCTTACACATAGATATGAAGTATTTTATATAAACTACGTGCTATGTGTGCATATTATCTGAATACTTGTTGTCTATGTTGGATGAACATTTTATACATGTTTTAAAGGATTTAAACTGTATACATATTTTATATATACGAATATGTTGGGTATGAGATGGGTAGATGAATGATGAGAGATAGAAGATGATGTGAGTATATATTGGCAGCTATAGACTTAGTGCCTATGGGACGAACACCGATAGCTATGGACTTAGTACCTATTAGTTAGACGCTGGTGGCGATGGATTTAGTACCTGTTAGGAATTGGTAGCTATGGACTTAGTACCTATTAAACACTGGTAGCTATGGATTTAGTACCCGATGAGTAGGATATAGCAGCTATGGATTTAGTGCTTTACGGACAAACATCGGCAGCTATGGATTTAGTGCCAATCCTATAACCCTGGAAGTAAGGGACTTCGGAATATACGAATGCAGGATAGATGACTCTTAGGTTAAATCCTTAAGAGTAAAGAAGATAATGGGGATGGGTAATTGGGTTAATTGTTTGATGATTGAACATAATAATTATATTATTGTGGGTTGAAAACCCTATGTACTCACCAGGTTTCCCAACCTGACCCACTCCAGTTTATTTATATCACAGGTGTTGATATGAAGTCACATTACACTGAGAGATTAAAGAGATGTAGATCACTAGTGTAAATAAATGTAAGTTCTGTTTATGCTTATGTTTCTGTATTGACAATGACATCCCAAATGTTTTAAAATGAATAAAATACGTTTCTTCGAAAATGTTTTAATAACGTATTTATCATGTTTTTCTGGGAACAAATTCCGTAACATTTTTATGAAAAGAAGTACTCTGATTTTTATAAAGCATAAACAAAATCGGTCTTTTCTAGCCGTGAAAATGGGGATGTCACAGTTGGTATTAGAGCATTAGTTTAAGCGAACTAGGAATATGGATTTATTTCTAGACTTAAACTTAGAATGCTAAGCGATGATTGTGAGGTGTGAGCACTAGCTTATTTTAGGGATGATGCCTAAATTGCTTTTATGTGCTAAATGCTTTGTGCATGATATGTTGTTAATTGTTCGGATCTATGGTCTGTTGCCGACCGGATCTGGAAACCTTATGTGTCTAGGATTCTAAACGTGTGACTATGATATTAGAACTAGCATGTAAACGTTTCGGAGTGATAAGGATGATTTAAATGTCAATCCTAAGTAAAGGTCTAGATTCACCTTATTCGGTGTATAGATCAAGATGGCAAGGACCCGTAGTGGAAACGTAAACGCGAATGGGAACAGAAACCAACCCCCAGTGGTTCAGCAAATACCTGTTGTAGAAGAAGTTGCACCTGAGCCAGTCACCATGGCTGGAGTTCAAGCCATGATTCGGGCTATGTTAGCTGAACAAAGGGAAGAAATGAGGCAGATGTTGAATAGGGACGAACCTACTATGCCCATTGAGCAACCCGAATTGATTCCCGAGCAATCTGAGGAAGGGAACTACAGCCGCCAAGTGAGTCAAGTAGGGACTCAAGGTGAGCAAAGGGATGGCCCAGAAGGGAGAAACAACAAGGATGGGCGGATGTACAAGAATTTCTTGGGTGCGAAACCACCAAGTCTCTCAGGAAGCCCAAAGCCTGTTGAGATTATGGATTGGATCTCCGAGATGGAAATGGTGTTTGAGAGCTGCGACTGTAGTGAGAAACAGAAGACCGTCTTCGCCGTAAGACAACTGAAAACTGGAGTCTTGAGATGGTGGAAGCTATTAACAGATACGATGCCACGATGAGAAGCCTTAAGGATGTCATGGGAAGAGTTCTTGGAATAGTTGAAAATGCAGTACTGCTCGGAGGTAGATCTGATAGACCTAAACAACGAGTTTCAGAACCTGAAGAAAGGGAAGATGAGTGTTGATGAGTATGCCACCGCATTCACCAAGAGGATGAAGCTATTCCCCTACTTAGTGCCTACTGAACTCTCCAAGATTGATAGGTTTGCTAACGGACTGCCCACTGACTTTAGCCCAATGGTCAAAATGGCAACTACCTTGAAAACAATTGTTAGGGCAGCTAAGAACGTAGAGGCCCGGATAAGAGAAAAGGGTCTAGAAAAAGATAAGGCAGGAGAGAAGCGGAAGTTTGAAGGATCTTCAAGGTCTGACAAGGAAAGCAAATTCTCAATGCTTGGAGGAGGAGATGGAGGTAAAGCGAGATGGTGTGATAAATGCAAGAAGAAGCATGGTGGGAAGTGCAATGAAGAAGTGACTTGTTACAAGTGTGGGAGGACTGGTCACTATTCCAAAGACTGCACACATAATGATAAAGTATGCTATGGATGTCGAGGCAAGGGGCACATGTCCAGAGACTGCCCAAGGAAAAATAAAGCAGCAAGACCAGAAACGCCACCAAGGCCAAGGGCATTTCACATGATCCTCGACGAAGCAGAGAACCATGCGAGGAATCAAGGATGAGGACTTTATACCCGAAGATCAAGTTATGCAATAGCCATAGTATCGTATGATGTAGCCCATTAGTGGCATAGTCCAGGGTGAATTTGAACACCTATGTAATAGTTTCAAGAAATAATAAAATCTTCGTTTTGTTATCTGGTGTGTTAAATTGTTATGTGATTTTCTTGTATAGTGACTTGGAAAACTGCGAGACTATACTTGGGACGAGTATGGGTAGGTGTGAATGGTAGTAGAGGCCTATACTACCGGAAGCACAGGACTCACACTTGGATCAGGGAAAGTCACAAGGTTACCAAGAAGCTACTAATTGATTTCGTTTTATTCAAGTATGTCGTTACTATTGTTTCGGTAATGACTAAGAAGATTGTTGATATTCCGAACCCAGTGGTCATATCGAATTAAGTCCGACTACGCTAAGTATGCTATGTGGTTTAGAAAATCAAGATCGATGTAGCGTCCGACTTAAACCAAACGATTGAAATCAAAGCGATCAATAGAAGTATCGCGCTCGTTGTTAAAAAAAAGTTGGTAGTGTGATTATATCACATTAGAAAATGAAGGAAGGCATAGCTTGTTTTAGAATTTAACTCTAAAAGACCTGAGTCTAAGCGTTGCAACATACGATGATAAGTCATTAGAATATGACGCATCGATCTATAGTAGTAATAAAAGAACTCATCTCAAGTTTGTATCCAGTAAGGATTCAGATTGTGACTTGCGGGTCATAACTTGGAGTCTAACCTGAGGTAGAGAGCATGTGCACGATCGAGTACTGCTTACAGTCAATGAGTCTAAGAGATAGACTTGAAGGAATATAGAAGTTATAATTATTACCTAGGATGAAGAGATGACATATGGAGTCATTATACGAGCCCTGTTTCGTTGATGATTCCGGGACATAATCATCCTAAGGGGGAGATAATTGTAACGCCCGTAGATCCGGGCTAGTCAATTAGAGGCAATAGGGGTCGAAAACGAATTTTCGACAAAATATCATTTAGAATAAATAATCTTGAACAAGTTGTAGAATATGTCACAAGGTTTCCGTGCATATAAAGAACGCCGAAATCCGAGTTATAACGAAGAAGTTATGACCCGTCGAAGTTTCGTGTCGGAACCGGCACGACACCGGGAAGCGTAAATAGTGAACTTACGATAGAGCGAGATTTAGCCTTAGAAATCTAAACAAAAGTCGTAGAATATGTTAAACTAAGAACATCGATAAAAAGAATGCCCAAATCTGACTTCGTATGAAGAAGTTATGATTTTTCGAAGTTTCGGACTAGCAGTGTACAGCCAGAAATTCGAATATTAGATCGAGCGGTTTTTAGCCGAAACGACCTGAACAAGAATCGAAGATCTCGTTAAGAGTAGCGTAACGAGAAAAAGATGGGCGAAAACGGACATCGGATGAAGAAGTTATGAGGATTTAATGGACCAATCCTGTCCCGGCCTGTTAATAATATAAATTTTAAAATCGAGCCAAAATTAGCTAGCAAAGTCTAAACCAAAGTTGTAGAGTACGTTCCCACCTTCGCGTGGATATAAAGAACGTCAAAAACGGAGCTCGTATGCGAAAGTTACGATTTTTAGAAGTCGAGAGTGAAATTTGCGAAGACTGTTGCTAAATCGATGACGTGCAGCACCACAACCGTCCGATGATGGTCTCAGAAGTCGCTTCGGATTGCGACACGCCACCCTTGCATTACGCCCAGCGTCCGAGCTCGGGTACGCGGCGCGTACGCCTTGCACTCCTTGGTCCAGCTTGAGCCACGTCTCCACACTGAAGCTT